>NC_136483.1:179126485-179186485 GCF_053919585.1 Euprymna scolopes
ATTTAAGACTAGTGATTGGCTTGGCCATTGCAAAACATGAATTCCCTTATCCTCGGACAATTTCTGAGTTGCTTCCGCTGTATGTTTCGGATCATTGTCTTGTTGGAACCGCCAATCAACATACAATCCTATTTCTCCATAGACCTTTGCAAATTATTTTCCAAAATATTCCTGCATTTGGCTCCATTTATCCTTCCTTTGATTATTTCTTTGATTATTTGTTTCAATCTCGCGTGAAGAAAATCAGCCCCAAATCATTATGTTTCCTCCTCCTTACTTCACAGCAGAGATAGTGTTCTTCATATCATATGCTTCACAGCAGAGATAGTGTTCTTCATATCATATGCAGAACCGTCTACACGCAAGACATGACTTGCATCGTTATTGCAAAATAGCTTAATTTTGGTCTCATCCGATCATATCACATTATGAAAAAAAAAGGCGGTATCCTCATTGTTATACGTTTTGGCATACTCAAGTGTTGGTTTAAGTTGAATTTCCTTCAGTAAAGCAGTCTTGCGAGATGTGCGAGGCTTGAGACTTTCTCTGTGAAGTTCGGTACTAATAGTCGTCTTGAAGACGCTGGTGTCCATGCTGCTGAGGTTTGTTTTTGCAGCTCTTCATAGCACAGATAATGTTCTTTACATCATATGCAGAACCGTCTACACGCAAGACATGGCTTTCATCGTTATTGCGAAATGCGACCATATCACATTATCAAAAAAAGTGGTATCCTCATTGTTACTTTTTGGTATACTCTATTCTTGATTTAAGGTGAACTTTCTTTAGTAAAAAATTTCCTGCGAGTCTTGAGACTTTCTCTGTGCAGTTCGTTACTAAGGGTCGTCTTGCAGACGCTGGTGCCCATGCTGCTGCTGATTTTTTTCAGCTCTTCACGTGTCAAAAAAGGATCATTTCGAACAGTTCGCAAGATTTTTCGCCGGCACTTTCCGAAATTTTCCGAAAAACTCCCAACCTTGGCATATTTTTTTTGTAGTACCTGACTCTTTCAACTTATTTACAATGTGCCCTACACATAATAACAGCAACATTCAAAGTTTTTGCTATACATCGGTAGCTTTTATTATCTTTATGTGCTAAAATAATACGATCCTTTATAAGCTGTTCGAGTTCCTTTCGCTTAGCCACGTTGCAATGTTTTCTGAGAAAGATCTGGGCAGAGAATAACTAGAAGTTCACTGAACATCGAACTCGTACCTTCTAGAATGATCTGGAAAGTAAAAAATGAAAACTTAATGTTTAATAATGTAAAAGAAAAATAGCCGAAAAATAATAGGCTGTCCAAATACTTGTTTCACTATTTTAGGAAATGTTTAATAACTGTTTACCTTTTTAAATTTAGTTTCTCTCATTTCTATGTATTTTAGCAATGTGAAAGTTTTATTTTATTATTTTGTTTGATATCATTTGTACAAAATTGCTGAAAAATAAACATTCGTTTGTTTTGTCCAAAGACTTGTTTCACATCACTGTGTATATATATATATATATATATATATATATATATATATATATATATATATATATATATACACACACAGTGATGTGAAACAAGTCTTTGGACAAAACAAACGAATGTTTATTTTTCAGCAATTTAGGTAGTTGCCTGTCTAGCCGCACTGATGAGCTGTGAAACAGCGAAACAGTACTGTATGTGGATGACTATATATATATATATATATATTCCACAGCCAGACAACGTCGCAGTCCACAAGAGCCATGAAAGTCAACGAACCGGAAGTCCAAGACTCGAGTATCGCCCTTATTTGTCCTCATCAGTTAGACACATCCGAACGCAGGATTCGAAACCGGAGCCTCTTCCATGCAAAGCAAGCACTCTGTCAACTGTACAAACGCCCAGCACACAAAAAATTTGCGGTTTGTTTGATCTGTGTTAGTTAATAGAATTTCTTGTGTGCGGGGCGTTTGCTCAGTTAGCAGAGTACTTGCCTCGCATGCAAGAGGCTCGGGTTTCGAATCCTGAGGTCGGATGTGTCTAACTGATGAGCCGAAATGAGGGCAAAACTTGAGTCTTGGACTTCCGGTTCGTTGACCGTCATGGCTCTTGTGAGCTGCGGCATTGTTTGGCTGTGAAATTTATTATATATAATCTCTCACATTCTGAAAAAAAAAATATATATATGTTTCGATCTCACTGCTATATATTAAGTTCAATATATTAATCAATAGAGAATTGTTTCTATAATGATAATACTAAATCAGCATGAATCAAAATATCATATTTAAGCGTATCTCACGACTGGGTATAGCCGGGCAGCTTTCTAGTATATTTATATAATTCACTCCTATACGAATATATTAACCGATCATTATGAACTTTGGAATGAAGCTGCTAAGTTTCTTTAAGATGTAAGTAATTCGAATTTGCATTCCATTTGATCTGTAGTCATTTAAGCAGGATTTCCCAAATTTCAAATTCTCGTGCAGATTAGATTGTAGACATTTTCAAAAATCTAAAACATGTAATTTGATCAAAATTGAAATAAGAATTCTAGGCATAATGTTTAGAAGTATTACATAATGTTTAGAAGTATTACATAATGTTTAGAAGTATTACATAATGTTTAAAAGTATTACATAATTCTTAGAAGTATTACATAATGTTTAAAAGTATTACATAATGTTTAGAAGTATTACATAATGTTTAGAAGTATTACATACTGTTTAGAAGTATTACATACTGTTTAGAAGTATTACATAATGTTTAGAAGTAGTACATAATGTTTAGAAGTAGTACATAATGTTTAGAATTATTACATACTGTTAAGAAGTATTACATAATGTTTAGAAGTATTACATAATGTTTAGAAGTATTACACAATGTTTAGACGTATTACATACTGTTTAGAAGTATTACATAATGTTTAGAAGTATTACATAATGTTTAGAAGTATTATATACTGTTTAGAAGTATTACATAATGTTTAGAAGTATTACATACTGTTTAGAAGTATTACATAATGTTTAGAAGTATTACATAATGTTTAGAAGTATTATATAATGTTTAAAAGTATTACATAATGTTTAGAAGTATTATATAATGTTTAAAAGTATTACATAATTCTTAGAAGTAGTACATAATGTTTAGAAGTATTACATAATGTTTAGAAGTATTACATAATGTTTAGACGTATTACACAATGTTTAGAAGTATTACATAATGCACACCGCACGGGTACGTAAATATTGTTTTGTTTGGGTGATAGTTTTACTTGTTCTTCGTTTTTTCTTGCCTTCAGTTTTCATTGCAGTGAATTATTAATTGAATAATTCTGATTATATATATATATATATATATATATATATATATATATATATATATATATATGCACTCTGGGCTGATTGAATATGGCGGACTGGCGGCCATTTTGAAGAGCTTACCACGCACAATATTTCCTGCGTGCGCTGATCATTTAGATATTCCCTTTGGAAGTTGTGAGAATGCGTTTCCTTTATTTTTTATTATTTCCTATCGGCGAGTCAGTAACTGGCGGAGATCCACGTGAATTAGTCAGTCGTAAAATTCCGGCGAACAATTTAAGTCAATAAAGAAAGCGAAACTGTATCGATTGAAAGAAACACAACTTGACGCTTGCCCTCCCCCCTCCGCTCTCTCTTATTGTCACTCTTGCTGCAACTCTTACTAACTTTCATTCTTACTCTTATTCTTGTCTTCGCTGTCACATCTCGATGCTCCTCTTCTAGCTTTCGTTCTCTTTTAATTTCTGTCTCTCGTTTTCTTTTGCTCTCTCTCTCTCTCTCTCTCTCTCTCTCTCTCTCTATCTATCTATTGCCCCTCTCTCGCAATCTTTCTCTTTTACTCTCTTTCTGACTCGTGTTCTTTTAATCTCTCTCATACCTTCTCTTTTACTCTCTATCTCTCCCCTTTGTTCTCTTTTACGCTCTCTCTCTCTCTTAGTCATTCTTGTTTTTGCTCTTTCTCATTCGTTGTTGTTTGCTCTCTATCTCTCTCTCTCTCACTCACTCTTTCTTTTTTTTTCTCTTTGTCTTTCGCTGTTCTTTGCTCTCTCTCTCTCTCTCTCTCTCTCTCTCTCTCTCTCTCTCTCGTTGTTTTATTTTCTTTTACTCTCGCCTTCGTTCTCTCTGGCTATCGCTGTAGTTCTATCTTGCTTTCTCTCACTCTCCTTTCTTCTTGCCTCTCTCACTGCAATTCGCGTAAGTAGACATTTAATAAAAGCTGTTTTTATAATCCTCATATATTTTGATGACTGATCTTAATATTTCCGCTGTTTAATTAATAGTCTCACCTTCCTCTATTTCGTTATTTGCCCGTTCTCTTTGTTACGTTCATATTATATAGTATTTATTAGTTGCTGTGCCCGAATCAAGAAAGACATCCTAATACTGCATACAGTATGAAAAAGTGCTGAAGGAGGTAAAAACAAAAAGTTCAAGTGACAAATGCTGATAATGCTAGCAGTGAGGTTGGTGAGAGATGGATTGCCTGATGCAGGAATTGCAAAATAACAAATAAACAAAGTAAAACGAATTTTGGTTGTTGTTTGTTTTTGTTTTACGGCATATCAACCCTTTTTAGGTTATGCCGAATCCAAAGATTTTGAAGAAAATTTTTTTAATAGAATATATTTGTTGTTTTAAGTCGGTTTCTATTTAACCCATACTTACGACCCTAACAAGTACTACCACTCCGGGTCAGAGTGGACCTAGGAGCTATGGCAATTGAAGGGTGGGTCCACACGCCCCAAAGTCCGCAAGCTGGGGCCTCACCACTGGATATAGTTTAAGGTCATATCGAGAACCTAAAAGAAATTTTGTCCTAGGCAGAAACTTAAACAGCAATCTAGTGGTGATGCTCCTATTTTGAGGCTGTGGATAATGTGCAATCACCCCTTAGTTACTTTTGCTTCCAGATCCACTTTGGTCCGGACTGGTAATAACCATTAAGGGTGTCTGGTGTTACCATATAAGGCTGTCTGAACATAATGTCCTTCTGTCCCAAAATGCGTCTGACATTGGTGTTATTGTTTTTTCCCCTTTTATTCCCAAAACTCAATCATGTCTTGCACAGTCAAAAATAAAACATCTTTCTAGTACCAAATAATCAAACCAAACAACCTAAATAGATATTTGAAGATATAAAAACTTGAAGCATCAATTTCATAATAAATAACCTAAAAAGGGTTGATATGCCCTAAAACAAAACGAAACTACACTCAATTAATAAATATTTTAATATATAAATAACTTGAAACATAACAAGTGAAGCATGCATGGTCCCCCGTAAGTGCACAGTGAACGAGGAATAAAAAAATGACTAAGATCAGCATTTTCCCCTCCCATTTAGCCTCAAATGTCCCCAGGGGACGTCAAATCCTGCTGAAAATGAAACAGTTCCGTTTTAGGCCTTAATATATGTAAATTTGAGTTCTACAGCATGCAAAAAAATAAATGAGTAAGCCCCATTTGCCTCCTGCCTCCATTTAACCCCAAAAGTCCTCAAGGCCTTAACATATTTAAATTTGAGTTCAGCCCCATGCAAAACTGCTAATAAATAGGCATACACAGAAAATTTTGGACAAATATGATAAAATAGTCTCAAAAATGGAATGTTTTTATTAGTTCTAAAAGAACCCCTGGGGCACACCCAAGAGTTATCGCGAAATATAGACAAACAAAATTATATAGAAATCAGTTAGTTACAACTTTTCAGAAAGTTTTCTAAAAATCCAAGGCATCAATTTTTTTAATAAGCACAAAAGTGTCAATTTTAGCTATTTTAACCCGAAAGGCACATCTAAGGGGTAACCGGAGTTTTCTCGGGCAATCCGTTCTGTTAATTTTTACTCATGTCATTTTTAATGTTTGTGCAAAATTTCAAAACATTCCAAGGCGTAGTTATTGAGAAAAGTGAGGACAGACGGACGGACAAGGGTGAATTTGCAGGTCCACCGTCCTTTTGTCGAGGGAACAAAAACGTTTATTTTACTAAAATTACTTCATTCGCCATTAAAGAAAACAAAATTGTTTATATGCCGTTAAACAAAACTACAGCCGACCAATAAAACTTATTTTGGTTTCAAGCATATTTCAGTCGCAAATCTAAGCGTCGTTTTAACGAATATTCTGTGCTATTAAATTATGCAGTAAATGCGTTACAGAAATAAAAGTTGATTTACACAGCTTTAGTATAATAATTGGTTTAAAAACATAAACGTGCAACTAATCACAAACTGAATACTTTACACAAGACATAAACGAAATATATGTAATTTAATATTGTTTGTTTACAATGCTACAAATATATACAAACGGATAGCCGCCATATTACAAAATGCTTGCCATATTACAAAATGGCCGCCATAAACCATGTGGTCTTAATTTGATATTTTATTTAATAGCATTAATATTTATACTAGTACCTAATTTTGTGTTTATTTATTTATTTATTTTTAATATAGATTAGTTCTATATATTCCTCTGCAAGTTTTATAACAGCAACAAAACATCTCGGGGGAAACCCTATCAATTACTCGCTCACAAATCCATCATTTAAAACCAGAAACCTACAGCTAATCACTAACTAAATAATTTACAGAAAACATAGTTTAAAACATACATAATTTAATATAGTGTGTTTACGATGCTATAAGTATATACAAACGTGTAGCCGCCATATTACAAAATAACTACCATTAACCATGTGGTCGTCATTTAATATTTTGTTTAATAGCATTAATATTTATACTAATATCCTAAATTTGTGTGTTTATTAATTTATTCTTTTATTTTGTTCATTTTCTGATACATTTTTTCTACTATATTTTTCTTTGCAAGTGCTAATGGCAACAGAACGCCTCGAGGGAAAACATAAATTTCTGGACAACAAATCCATCATCGCCGTTGTTTTTCTAAGATCATCTTTCTGTAGTTCCAGACCAAATGTTTCCAAGTGACTGGCTGATTATGTTACATTAGTTTTCTGTCGTGTTATAAGCTTATGTCTGTCCTTTCGGTCAGTCTGGGCATAACGCACTCGTAATGGATATCCTCTTTTGATCACGGCCATAAATTCAGACAGGCAGCTTGTAATTATTTTAGATTAAACCATCGAATATCAAGAAATATTCTCAAAAAAAAAAAATAAATGAATAAATATAGCCGGGTTAGGAATTTTTGACTGGCTCGATTATGCTGCTTGAATTGGCATCCCAAATCACAGATTCAAGACAATGGCCGAAAACTTAGTAAATGATTGGTAACATTTAATTCGGGTCAAGATCAAAGTGTAGTATCTGTTCTTCAGATGCTACACTTCAATTTCTTGTTTTCTGTCAGCCTTCACGACTGAAACAATTTTTGTTTTTGTTCCTTTTCTCCACATTAAAATACGACCCTGGTGTCTAACTCTGTCCCGTGGGGAGGCATTGTAAATAGGAATATTTAATGGTACTGAAACTAAGCTTCTTTCCTCCAACAATTACAAAAAATAAATATTTTCAACTACCGATTGATATGAGAAATATACTACCTGTGAGCACACTGTTCAAACTACTCGGCTTAACATTCACAGGTAACATGAATTCGAACAAATACATTTCTGAAATGAAGTGTATAAACTCATTTTGGAAAATTACTAAAACCCAAAACCTACAAAGCCAACATTCGGCCATGCATGGAGTATTGCTGCCACATATGGGCTAGTGTGTCTATCGATAGACTCTCCCCCTTTTTGAGGGATTTTAAGACTGTGTCTATAAGCCAAGTTTCAGCCCATGTACCATTGCCGCCACGTTGCATCCCTTTTCCTGTTTTATAATGGAATGTGCAATTATGAACAGATACAACAAGGAGTCTTCTATGAACAGTTTTTTTTCTCGCTGCATTTTTATCATGCATCTTTTCTACCTAAGCAAAGACTTCCTAATTTTTCTCAAGAGTATATGCACGAAAAGAGACGGTATTTACAAAATAATAGCCGTTTGTTTCTGCATAATGAAATCAATCTGTAAAAACTGTACCGACATTTTAACTTGCTGAAGGAGCTGTTTTGCATGAAAATAAATATTTGGATCTTGGGATGTAGCTATACTCTTATTGTATAAATATTATTTATATATTTATACTATTGAAATTAAAAAAAAAGTTGAAGTTTTTCATTCAAATATGGATATTAATAAAACAAAGTGAATTTAGATAACTCGATAAGGCAATACTAGAACTATAAATACATTTAATAATATATCGCTTCATTAAGAAAAGACAATCGTTTTATGCTCACCCCCCCACCAAAAAAAAGTCAGTTTTATTTATTATACAAGCGTACAATTATGACTGCCCATTATTGATAATTTATGAATAGTTCTCTGCAAATGTGCTCTTTTATAATTCTTATACCAGTGTTGGCGAGACGGACTATGTATAGAATGATGAGACTTGTTATTTTATTTTTTTCTCATGCATATTCATCGCCGATGAATGTCCCTTAAAACAATAATAGGAACTTCTGCCCATTTTTGCGCGAGTCTCGCTCGGCAACGCCCGCCGAACGACGGAAAACGCCGGATTATACCTAGAGAATGGAAACCAATAAACAAAAATGAACAAAAAGAAAGAAAGAAAATAAAACAAACAACCTACCGTAATAATTTCATACATTTTACTGTTTTTTTTTAATTTTCTATGGCAACTGTGATTTTTTTTTTTCTGTATGATTTTTTTTCTGTGTGATTTTTTTTTCTCGGTAGGGGTAATAAAAGTTTTGGTGTGTTTTTTTGGGGGGGTGGAGAATTAGTGAACAAATATATTTTTTTTTGTTTGTGTATGGAAAGCTATTTTTGGGGGGGGGCAACACGCCCCTAACCTCCCCATGTTTAGTGCAGCTTTTGGAATAAACACCTCAAACTTCACATGTAAAGAACGGCTTTCGAGGTTGGGGATATTTATTCTGAAAGCCGTTCTTTAAATGGGGAGGTTGGTAGCGTTTATTCCAAAAGCTGTTTTTAATATGGGAAGTTTAGGTGTGTGTATACTGGAATTATTCATCTTCCTTCCTTGTCACAAGACTTGTTGCTTGAAGAAGCGCAATGATACTCTGACTTTTCTTTTCCTTTCAAATTTTTTCTCCGCCCCCCCCCCACCTTCCAATTTTTAGTGCCTGCTCGCTTGCGTCTCTTTTTTGCTCACTCGGTATACTCCGGTAGTTTCCGTCGTCTGCCGGGTGTCGCCGAGCGAGACCCACGGAAAAACGGGCTTCAAAATGTAGAAGTACCGAATAATAAAGAAAAAACGTATATGCGAAGAATTTTATATACAAATATCAGGAATCGGCCGAAAAAAATTGTATCTTAGAATAGTAAAAAACTCAACTTTTTTGAATGTCTAAAAATGAGTGTGTGCTCTCAGTGAGGCGGTATATTATAAAAATATAATTTATCTATAAAAGTGAGAATGTGTAAGGACACTTCTTAACTTATATACTTAACGAATCCTTGATCTACAGACTTCAAATTTGGTATATAGGGTATATATTCACATGACAGATTACTTGTGTTAAGAATAGATAGGTTAAAAAATACTTTTGAAGATCGTGTCAAGCTGACCTAATGGTTATCGTATTTGACTAACTCTCACTTGTTTCGGTTTTGGAACCGATCTCAGCTCGAGTATTTTGTTTTACTTATAAGAAATGAACTGTTTAAGAAAAAGCAATACTCGCATGCACATGTCTCAGTTTCTTTTACTTCATTTTAAAAGGAATTTAACGTTATGATTAATACCTACGGCATTTCTGTTTATAATAAATAAGAACTGTGTATTAATTAAAATATAGTATTTATGCATATTTTGTTACCGGGTAACACCGGGCGACCTGCTAGTATATATACATATATATATATATATATATATATATATATATATATATATATATATATATATATTTGGTAAAGTGATTGATAATTTATAATTCCAAATTAAAATTAAAAATTAAAAATCCGTTTCATAAGGAGCACAACAAAGCCAATAAATTGTACGATCGTTTCGGAAACGATGTTTTTGATTGTGACAGATATTGAGTCAAGGACAATAATTTTAGCATATAGTTTTTTATGAAAACAACTTTCCTCATCAGCAAAATATTGGGGGTGTGTGTTTTTTTTAATAAAAGAGACATTCTTTTCATAAAAAACTATATGCTAAAATTATTGTCCTTGACTCAATGTCTGTCACAATAAAAAGCATCGTTTCCGAAACGATCGTACAATGCTTCTTATGAAATGTACAATCCTTCTTATGAAACGGATTTTGAATTTTGACTTATAAATTATCAATCACCTTACCAAATATAAAAGTAGCTCTAGGATATTTGCCTATTGAGCTTTGATACATCGGCTTTACAACGAGCATTATTCTTTTCCTGTATTTTAATTTAATTATTATTTTTGCTATAACATTAAAATACACTCTTCTCTACAGAAAATTGCTCTAACCCCCTTTAAATATATATATATATATATATATATATATATATATATATATATATATAATGTATACAATGTGTCAAACTTGACACAAGTCACAAGATCTCATGGATATACATCATTATTACTTATATATATATACATATATATATATACATATATATATATATATATATATATATATACATATATATGGCGATCGTAACTAACGTAGAATGAAACTTCAGGCAAATATGGTTAATGCTGACTGAAGGTACCATCATTGCAGCCATGTTTTCTTGAAAGACATTGAACACAAATAACGCCCCCTAGTGACCGCCGAGCCTCTTCTATTTCGGCTTCTAATTATCTGGATTCGTTTAATCATTCACAAGTGCCACGGCAGCATAAAATATACATAAATGCTGCCACCAGGTGGCGTTGTGTGATCGATTGATTTGTGACTGTGGTCGACGGCAAAGTCTAAAAGAAAACCAGCCTTTACCAATGGTCGCCATCTGCCCAACACTTGCTGTAAAGTGAAGCGCGGTCGTCTTTCAGTTTGATTCTTAGTCCCAAATGGAAAGAGAGGAGATGAGGGGGAGTTGCGTGGAAATAAATGATGGATGTATATGAGTGTTGCGCGTTGCTTTATTTCAGATTGATGCCATATGGTAGGTTGGGGGCGTAGAGTTCGTGTAATGAAGTACATTTCGCATTGTTACGTATTACTTAGCCGTAATGTTTTTTGTTTTTTTTGTTTTGTTTTGTTTTGTTTTTTTAAGTAAAGACTAGCCTGGGTGCCCGGCATTGTACGGGTGTTTGGAGGTGTGTGTTGAGCAGAAACGAAAAAAAGTGGTAATAGGCAGTCAGACTCGAAATCGTAACGTGAAGAAGGAAAAGAACGTGAAAAAAGGCGTGACGTCTTTGCTGTTGCGCTTATCGGCAAACCGAAAGTGACAAATATTTGAATTAAGGCTAGTCAATTCGAAAATATCAGCGAAAAAAGCGACCCTTCCCTGTAGAAAAGTGCCCAGTTGAGGGTGAAGTAATCATTGGTTTTAGCCAATCTTTCGATATTTGTCGTTCGAAGTATCGAGCTTCAAAACGATACATATCTCGTGAAAGTCCATCGCCTCTAGATATAAACATACATGCATACATTTAAACAGACAGGTGAGATTTGTATTATAGATGACAGATTCTTATACTTAATAGCTAGTGTTCACGCAGGTCAAAGGTCACTCAAGAATAAAGGTTAATGTCGGTTGAACGATGAGTATTTCGATGAGAGGATTAGAAATCTTGTATGAGAAATGCAAAACTGTATTAAAACAAGTATTTGCTGACATTAAAAAAATGAAGATTACCAAATTCTAGTCAGTGGGGAAGCAGTTCAGTTGTATTGTATTATATTATTGAGAAGTTCTTAAACAGAAACTGTTCATGATAGTTACGTTTGGTTTGTGATAAACAGGTGAAGAAAGTACAGTACACTTTGTGATAACTAGATGACGTCTTTCTGTGCATATTTTACAGCAGAAATCGGAGCTCAGTCGAGCATTTGTTAGAAAAATAATGATGGATTAGAGAAGGCTTAGCAACCGTTGTTCTGAAAGATAGGTACACTAGTTTTCGAAGTTGCTTTTGTACTCTCTCAGGACAAGAAAAAATGCTCTTCGCAGCAACTTACCAAATGTGGCAGCATTAATTATATATCTACTACAAATTTAATTCATTTGCAATCATTAGTGATTGTTTGCGTTTAATATTTTCTTTCATTGGAGATCAATCGTTTTAAAGAGCCATTTAACCCTGAACCGAGTCGTGATATTTATTTCATGATAGGCTTGTATTATCATTATATATTTTTATACTAATACTATTAATAATAATAATAATAATAATAATAATAATAATAATAATAATAATAATAATATCAAACGCTTAATGGTTTGCAAATAAAACTAAATTCGACAGCTTTTCTTCAGTTTTCGTCGTTTGCGATTAATTGATTTTGATGTATTGTTTAATGCTACATTAAAATATATAAAAGGATAACATTCCATTCCTAAACGCGCTTCACAATGGTATTTATTCTGTACTTTTTAGAAAAAATCAGGGTTTTCTCAATCTAGACTCTAATTCTAACTCGATGGACGTCTAGACATGAACCACAAATGCCAAGGAAATAGGGATGCACTGCGCATGACAGACTGGACGATTTTTATTTTTTTAATTTGCAAAACTCATTTGGGCGGAGGTATTTCATAAATATCGCAATTTTTATTTAAAAAATAATGTTTTTTTTTTGTTTTTTTTTTGCGTATTGTAGAAATCGGCTTATTTGGTGAAAGTGCTTCTAATAGATCAGGGTTCAATCTTCCATCGCGTCATAACAATTACTTAAAAAATATAGTACTTCGTACACCGTTACTATACAATCAGTATTATCAGATAAGAATCAGTTGTGAGAGGAGTAATCCTAAGAAAGAAGTTACGCCCTTCGCACACCACAAGAAAAGGGAACCTTGGGATCTCCCTTGACTATGGTGAATTACTTGCTGCACGAAAACAGTATTAAAACATTGACCAACAATACCATGCCTTTCGGAGATGTAATACATATTTACCTGCCTCGGGACACAAATATTAGCTAGTTTTGATGACGCATTTATCCAATCTACGTAGAAACGTTCATGTACGAAAGGCTAAACGACCATAAAATGAACAGGTAGCATTTACCACACCCAACCACCACGTGGAGGAGCAGGTGTATTCATTTAAGTAGATTTATACGACTTGGATTTTTTAACCGATTTCAATGTGATTGTTGATGGAAAGAAAACGTCGCTGAATGGCCACAGTGGACATATTTCACGGTACATGAACAAGAAATAAAATCACTGAATCGCAAACATAGTCTGCAAAGTGAGCATAGCGTTGGGTGGCAGGACACAAGCTGGATTAGCTAGTCTGATCGCACATGCCTTGAAAAAGAAAACGAACAACACACCATTACTTTGCATTCACTTTCCCTGTAGAGTACTCACTTATATTTTACGAATGAGTTACAACTAATGAAGGCCAAAATGCCGCTCGAGGATAAGTATTAACTGAGTGTATGGGAGACAGTGAAATAGCATTAGGATAATTTGTAATGATGGTAGTGATCGGAAAGAATTAGATTATTTAAGAGGGCGATGCAACAAAAATTTGTTTACATTGGACTTGAAAACGACCATGTTGTAACTAACTGGAAAGTAACACTGCCGTTTTTATTTCACGGGCGGGGGAGGTTCTAGGAAATAAACTTTACTTAGGAAAGTTTCGTTTATTTTTAGATAGCAAGAAAAAAAGGCAATGAAAACGATTGACAGTGGTTATAGATAGACGCCTTTTTGTCGTGAAAATTTTACAGAGAGCACCATGAATTGAAGTAGAGAAAGACTAGTTATGGCTGTCCTGTGAAAAGGGGTTGGCAAGGAGAAGAAATACGCGTCGATTTTATATTTAATCAAGGCAAGAATACCTTCTTTGAGCAGCACCTCAATAGCTCTACACAGACGGGGATATTTTGACTGTATTTCTTTGTACTCGGATGGGGACGAGTGCAATTTGGAACGTGTTATTAAAAATATGGAAACTCTAGATCGGGTTGTTAATCAAATTTGATCTTAGCTCAGATGTATATAAACTCAACCATGCCAAAGCAATCAAGGCTAACATGTGCGAAAGGTCCGATTTATTTGAGTTGACGCCAGAGTTAGTTAAACTATGACAATATTTCATTATCTATCTATTTCCCTCTTTATTCCTCCATCCCATTTCTATTCGTCATTGCTAATAAACCAAAAATAATCAATTGAAGCCGAGATACCGTACAAGGCAGTTGAAAATTTTCTGCTCTCAACAGTCGAAAATTGACGGGTCGTGTCCCCAACTCAACTCTTGAGTTCTTAAAATGCTCCTTAAATATCAAATTAAACAATGTTTTTCCATTGTGTAGTTCGATTTTTTTATACAGTGTTCGATTTCATCACAAAGTATCCTTGCTCAGAAATTAATTCTCAGGAGAGAATTAATGACACCAAATACTCGACACAAGATATTCCAGCATACGTAGCTGATGACATATAAAACCCTTGATCTAAATGGGAAGTGCCTATCGTGTTATTTTGGTGTACACCCAGGAAGTTGCTTGCCTTGCCTAGTACATAACAGCGATTCCAGAAACTCCCCACGACACAGACCCACCAAATTACTCTCTCGTTAAGCGATAGAAACACAAATACAATATCAATGAGATTATTTCGCATGTTCAATCGTAAATTGGCGATTAACTTAACGCTCAGCTATAGTCGATTGCCATTGTAAGTTCCCTCTCCGTTGAAACAGTAATCGTTAAAGGCATATTGCCCTTAGAACGTTCATCGGTTTGGGTTTTAGTTATTTAAAGAATCTAACTCTTTCTGTACGACTCGTACGGTGTACTGTAGAGGTCATAGTACATGCAGTGCTCTTATCTATTTTTATTTAGTGAAAATCACCCCCGAAAACATAGCTGCGATGAAAAGACAAGCTAAAAGAATCTTAGAAAATGGATTCCACATGAACTTAACGAAACCCACAAGCTGTGTCAGTTTGAAATGTATTTCACTGATACGGCAAATTCTAGGAGCTCGCCGGCTCGCAATTAGCTTAAATACGCCATCTTGATGAACGCAAATAGAAAACAATTTAGATGGTCGCTGTTGCGTGCGAATCGTCTGCCTGTTGTCTTAAATGTAACATACTTTTATACATAAAATTAAGTTTTCCCATGTTGCTAACGACGTATACCTGAGGAAAACTTAGAAATAAAAGAAACTGGCTATTATTAATATAATAGCAAAGGAAAAAAATTCCAAATCCAATTTTAAACAATGTGTTTTGTCTCCATTAAACTAATTCAGGAGTTAAATTTTAGTATTCAAATATTTTGTTTAAACGAACGAGACAGTATCATTCCGTAATTGAATAGTCTCTCTCTCCCCCTCTCTCTTTCTCATATATATATATATATATATATATATATATATATATATATATATATATATATATATATAGCCAGTAGAGTTTAGTTTCCTAGAAGTACATCCAATGAAACAACATGTGTCTACCAAAATAGTGCTCAATGAGTGAACAGAGCAGGTATATTAATTTTATTCATACAAACATAAATGGTTACATATGTGCATACATGTTTCTGTGATCCCCCAACGTGGGTGATTACAGAAACATGTATGCACATATGTAGCCATTAATGTTTGTATTAATAAAATTAATATATATATATATATGTATGTAATAAACTGAGTTCGTGTAATTCAGTAAATTTTCATATACCAATGAGTTTTAAGCCAAAAAGAGTTGACTTAAAGAGTATCATATTTCATAATTGAACATTAATATACTGTGAAAACAAAATCAAGATCCAAATCTAACATGCGAATATAGTTTCTATTATTCTAAACCGGGTAAGAAATATAGATAAAGTATTAGATAGTATATATCCTCTAATTATTAATTATAAAGCTCATCTAAAAATGGAATTCTTCTCCATAACGGTGAGCATTTTTTGTATTCAGCAGTATTAACGGTGAAATAAGTGATACTCGCTTCAAATCAATAAAACAACTTAACAATTAAACTAGTTTTTATTAAAAATTAAATTAGCAATTTAGGGGCTGAAAATTAATTTAATTGATTTTGTCATCCGACATCTTCGTTGGTAGAATCCATACTGATTTACTTATTTTCTTACTTTACTCCCTGTTCTAAATGTTTTTACCCATAAATGCAGGAGTAGACATCTGCTCATCGGAGTGTAACACATTTGTAGCTATTGGGTGATTTTGCTGCCAGAATAATAATTAGACGATATACACTATTTTATTTAGATACCCAAGAATACAAAACACGAATTATAAGACATGAGCAATATAAGTGATTAATAGCAGATGTGAGTTAAACCCATGGGTAAAAAAAAACAATTTTTTAAGATTAAAAACATAATTTATATCCTTAATTTGTTAAATAAGCCATCGTAGCGCGTTCTGGATCTGTCTCATTAAATTAATTATTAAATCATAAACGCCTTCTAGTAATCAATGAACCGAAAACATTAAACTGCCTGAATTATCTCCCTTTAGATGCTATAAGAAATAAAAATCGACCCAGTTTCCAACAGAATTAACTAGTAGCAATTAACAAATTAATTGGATTATCTCCCTTCATAATTGTCTTTAGAAACGATATGAAAACATCTTCAAGTAGAATGAAAATAAATTTTAAACATTAAATAATAAATAGATTAGAATACCTCATTCGAAATGTTATACAAGGATTCATATATAATACGGCCTTTTTATTTATTCTCATATTCAATTAAACTTCAAACCTAAAATGGTCTTAAATCTAAGTGCTATAATAACGATAACCTGTAAACATTACTTGCCACTAATACGAAACTAAAATTAACCGTAACGTTATTGCAAGGTTGTTATGGCCATACCATAAATATAGAAATAAAAATTGGAAAATTCTTTTATAAAAAAATTAATTATTGGGAAAGAAGAAACAGCGAGATCTAATTTAGGAACTCAACGAATGGGATGTATAAAACCTTTTTTTAAATGGCTTAGGGTTTTCTGTGAAAATTTCTCATGACTCGGTTCTTAAATAAGGATGCGAAAATTAGGTGATATATTAATATTTAAATAGGCTTTACCATATCTATAACATAGGTAAATGTTTCTCACATGCTTTTCCCGTTAAGGAAATTTTTTTCTTCCTCTTCAAAAAATGCTCCATTGTCAAAAGTGTGTTTATTCATAAAATCTGAAGAAATGCTTGTTTTGGAAAATTTTCAAACGATATAATGTTTGAAATTGTTCGACTGGACATGGAAACAATTGTAACGTAAAATGAAATACACTTTTTGTTGCCATCAACACCCTTTTTGAAGTCTTCATTTTGCTTTCACAGTATATATATGCATACATACATACATACATACATACATACATACATACATAGTGTGTGTGGACTTGTATATAATGATGTAATATACACGTTTTAACACGCATATACATCTCATATAATGTTTTCTTATATCTGGATGTACGTGTATATGTTTATGCATACTTATATAGATATATACGAGATGTACATGAAAAAGTTAGGAAAATAATGTATTAACGATACGAAAGATTCCAGTCTATTTTTTGTCTCCATCTAAAAAATAAAACAAGAAAGTTTAATGTAAGCGTTATTTGTTTTATGGACAGAATAATTCCCTAATTGTTTAGTCTATGTATGTATAAATATTTCCGAGTTTTAATATACGGAGATATGTGTGTAATTTGCTATATATACATATATATATATACACGCTCATTTTTAGATACATGTTTGTATATATGAGCATAGGTATATACATACAAGTGCGCATATATATATATATATATATATATATATATATATATATTTAAAGAACCACTATTAAAGGAAATGTCTAAATTGAGGTTGCGATAACGAAGTAATATCTTTTCTTTTTCGTCTTTCACAGAAGAGCGACACTTAAATGATGTCATTATTAAACGTCATCCGTACGAAATGAGATATTTTAGTTTTTATTTTTGATGTCGAAAACTCTCCTTATTAAAAGTTTGCAATTTTCTTCGTATCGTATCGAACTCTTCAACAACATTATTGCTCACATGATGCATTCGAAATATCCCCCATTATATAAATAAACATATATATAAATCTATACGTGTATATATATATATATATATATATATATATATATATATATATAGTGCACACAGGTGCATATATAGATAGAATGTGTAAGAATATATTTATATATATATATATATATATATATATAGAGAGAGAGAGAGAGTACAACCCGGGGTACGGTGGCCTTCGGATAGTTTTGTTCAGATTATGATGTGGAATACGATGTTTTCGGCCCCTGGTTACGGTATGACGGGCGGCGTTGTTTATAATGTTTTGTTTATTATATACTTTACTATATTTTGTTACTATTGCATACTCGGGTTCTACTATATATATATATATATATATATATATATATACTAGCAAAAGTACCCGTCGTTGACTGGGTTCAAAAACAGCCTACAAAAAATGGACTCTGATTTATGAAAGTATGATAGCTTATGAAAAGGAAGGGTTGTAAATTTGGGTTGCGTTTGGGTGTATCGAAAGCAAAGCAAAATATGATGAAAGTAAAAATGAAATAGATTAATCACATAATTTATTATACCATACCTGTTTACACTGAAACAGTTATTGCACTATTCTGTGGATCTATATTAAAAAACTTTGTTAAACTTTGTGACATATTTCCATTCTATGGAGGTCAGTCGCGAACGAACACCCCATCATTTTATTATACCATATTTCTTCAAATGGAAACATAATTATCAAAGTATACTTACGCAGATAGATATGAAAAGTCTTTATTAAAGTGTGTGCCTATTTCCATTCTATGGAGGCCAGGCGCTAACGCAGACCCTACAATTTTATTATACCATCCCTATTTAAGTTAAAATATACTTATCAAAGTATTATAATGCACATCTTTATCAAAAACACTTGTAAACGTTTTTTTTTTAATTTTTAAATTTTTTATTTCCATACTTTGTGGACCAGACGCGTACGCAGACCCCACAATTTTAATGAATCATAATTATGCCAGATCAAACATACCCATTCCAGTCAACCATATAGGAGCCTAATCGTGACCACACACATACACAGACGTTCAGCTTTATATATATACATATATATATATATATATATATTATTTGTTTCTACATAATCAGTAATATGTTGCTACACAGTACTGAGCATGTTTAGGTCAGCTTGTTCCTAGCAATTAGAAACCTCATCAATTGATACAGTTGGGACGAAAGCAAATTTTGGTTTCGTATAACCTGTATCGCCTGATGCGGTTTTTACTTTCTAGGAAGTACTTAACCGGAACATGCTTTTGACTGTGTAGCAACATATCACTGTTTATATAGAAAAAATTTAAACGTATTTTTTGCCCTACTTCGATATTGAGCACTCTTGTATTAACCGTCTTAAACTTCGTTGGTCATTTGATCTCTGGAAAATAATAACCTCGGATTATATATATATATATATATATATATATATATATATATATATATTATGCTAGAAAGGTATTTTTTACATAAATTATAAACAAAGATCCTCGACAGTTTTGTATCAATTGTATGTGCCTTACCGAACATTATTATATACGTATACTGCTAGTACATATTGTTTTGTTTCTTAAAATATTTAAAATTTAAGGCTAAAATTAGAGGTGTCAAGCAAGTTCTTTTTAAATTATTTGTTTTCTTAATTGGTCAATTTGGATTAAATTCAAATAGTATCTTTTGTTAAAACATTAGAGTTATCTGAATTGTAATAAACAGCTTTAATTACTCCCACGCTTTTGCGAACTTGGCATAAAACTAAATTAAACTAAATACAGCATAGTTAACCTATTATTACGCCTAGGAGCTGTTGTTCATAATTTTAAATTGTTGATTTAGTTTAGAAGTGAATCATTTCCATGCAAATATATACACCTAACATATATATTAGTGAGTGCAATAAGTATCCAATACAAAGAAAAAAGTCGATTTATTTTTTATTACACGAAAACAGGAATGATATTCTGATATATTTTTGTATAAATTCAAATTTTGTATAAAAAATCATATATAATTACACATTCACTAGATAATTACATACATGCCATATCTAAGGTTCAAAATGTATCCAACAGAAAGAGAAAATTGTATTAGTATTTAGTAATATGATCTTTACCCACCATAACAACTTGCAAACGTTCGGGATACTTTCTTACAAGATTGTTACAAATGTTAACTGGAATTTTATCCAACTCTTCTTGGCAGATTTGCTTAAGTTCTGTCACATTCCTCGGATCTCACTTTTATACCATCAAGTTCGTTTCGCCACAGATTTTCAATTGGTCGGGGTTAGATGGTTGACTTGCTCATTGTAATACCTTTATTTCCTTCTCCCCAAAATATGCCGTACTTGCTTTAGCAGTTTGATTGTGATCGATGTCATGCTGGAATATCCATGCAAGTTCAAATCTTCTGCAGACTTCGAGATATTATCATCAAGTATAGCCTGATACAGTTGAAAATTCATTTTCCATTTCTTTGCTGAAGAGAAACAACCCCAAACCATTATACTCTCGCGTTCACTGCAGTAAAACGTTGAGTTCTTCTGTCTCCAGACATGACTTCCTTTCAGTTTTCGTTTCCTCTGACCATAATATGTTATCCCAAAACTCGAAGGTTTCTCCAAATGTTCCTTGGCAAATTTCAGATGATTCTTGACATTAACGAAGGAGTTTATCTTGGTGTCTGCGATTGGAATCATTTCCTTCGACGCAATGCCCTAAATGTATTCTTGTATACACCTGCCCTAGATCCTTCTAATGTTTTCTGGAGTTCAGAATGAGTTATTCGTGAATTCTTCTCTAGTTTACGAACCAAAAGTCGATTGATACGGTTAAAAATTTTGAAATGATGCCCTGGACGTGACAGATTTTAAATGCACTGGTAGGACTTCACCTGCGAATCGTCTCACCGACGGTTGAAATCGAGATATTCAACACTGCTAAATTTTTTCTATATTCTGAATCAGCCACATGTACCTGAACAATTAATTTTCCTCACTTTTCTGGCAATCCTCCAGTTTTAGACATTGTATAAACAGTGCGACTAAGTTGATCAAAAGAAATAATACGCCGTACAGAGTTAACCAGATTTAACTAGCTCTCTGGACCATCACATGACAAATATTAAAACTATTTTTCCTTTATGTTGGATACTTTTTTAACCTTAGATATCTAGTGAATGCGTAATTATATATGATTTTTGGTACGTGATTTGTATTTATCATACAAAAATACATTAGAATAGCGCTTTGTTATTGTTGTTCTTTTCGTGTAATAAAAATAAATCAACTTTTTGTTTTGTATCGGACACTTATTGCGCCCATTGTATATCAATTAGGATTATTCGGGCTGCTGTTCGCATCTCGAGAGTCATTCTAACAACGTTTAAACTGATGTATTCAAAGAAGATTTTCAGATGTATCTTTCTGTTCCCGTCTTTTCTTTTTTTTTATTTTATCCTCCGTTTCTTTGCTCTATTAATATAACCTTTTTCTCTCTGCTGTTTCCCGTCTTCTTTACACATATTAAAGGTCGTTCGCTTTTTTTTTCTTCTGAATGACAAATGATGTGTCCTCCTGACGAATCTTTTGTGCTTGTGAATTTCTGAATAATCTTCATTACGAACTAAACTTTTGTATTAAGTAATATCGCCTGAAGAGGCCCCTAGTTGCTTGTAACTAGAAAACTGAAAGATGTTCATGAACGTGTACCGACATATTACTGCTTATGCAAAACAAATAAAAAGTATCTCTTGCCCGACTTCATTATTTAGCACTCTTGTATTAACCTCAGTAAAACTTCCTTAGTTTCTTTAACTCTAGAGAATATTAACCTGGAATTATATATATATATATATATATATATATATATATATATATATATATATATATATATATGTTATTTTAGTGGCGGTGAATTAAAATTAAAATACGATGTGCCCTTAGTAAGATTCCAGACTTAATTCTACAAGCATTTAAAATTGATGTAAACTCTTGAATATTCAGTATGTTATTGCTATACATCTTATGAGATGACTGGCTAATGTTCATGATTTCAGATTCAAATGAGCAGCAACAGCAGAAATTGGAATGCACCCTACTAAAGCCTGATTGTCACAGTTCGTGAATTAAAAAAATGCAATCTGGACGCATGGACAAATAAGAAGAACGGTATGCAATAAAATTCTCTGATAAAATGCCACAGAAATGTATGGAATGCTTTTGGGCCATATTGCTCGAATAGAGCATCAGTTTTTTTGGATTAGAATTCAAAAAAGGCAGGGAGTCTTTGAGGGGTGGGGAGAGATATGGAAGGAGTAAGGAAGTCAAAACATAGAATTGATTGGCCAAATAAAGACTTTCATGGATAAGGATCGTTCTTTATCTATAAGGACAATAAGTGAACAGTCAGAGTGGGAACTGTACACACAATTATTCAGGAGAAACTGAAGATGCCAAAGATTTGCATGAAGTTTATCCCAAATGTGTTCAGAGAATATCAGAAAGAAAGACGTTGTCATGACAACAGGGAGATGGTCAAACTGATTAATTCAGATTTTGCAGTTCTTGCTCTGGTGACTTGCGATAAATGCTGAATCTACTGCTAGGACTCAGAAACAGAGTTCCCAATGGAAGCATGCTAGCTCCTACCGATCCAAGAAAGCAATTCAGAGCAAATCTATCCCCAAAACTTGTGATCACTTTTGACAGCACATGCGTTATCCAAATGTATTGTGTTCCTACTAGACAGGCAGTCAACAAGATATACTATGGTAAGGTTTTAAGGGAGGTCAGCAAGAGATTCCGTCGACAAACACCAACATTCTTCAAATCGGGTCAGTGGGATTTCCACTAGAACAATGCACCAGTCAACAACTCCATTCTTGTCACAAACTATTTGACTAAAATGGGGATCAAGACAGTTCCTCACCTCTCTATAGTCTAGACCTTGCTCTCTGCGATTTTTGCTTAACCCAAGCTCAATTAAATCTTAAAGGCTGTCGTTAGGGAACAATTGAGAAGATGAAAAGGGGCTGTGACGAGGGTTATTGACACGCTAAAACAAGAGGACTTCCATGCAGCCTTTCAGAAGGTTTTGGAGCGATACAACAAGTGCATTGCAACCGGGGGAGATTACTTTGAAGGGAAGTAGAGTTTTATACGTGTACTTTCAATAAAAGTGTCTAATACAAAAGGTTGAAAACTCATTTAAGGAACCTCGTACATGGCAGAAAAATATTTTTTATATAAAAACATGTGATTCATTTAAAAGATTATTTTTTGGCAGTTAAAATTGACATAGAATTTCGGGAATTCATCCTCGCATGTATCGCGTAATCTAGAGATTCAATATTCACAAAATCTACGCATTCAGTTGTGCTGAATATCGGCAATAACATGTCGGATGTTGCCTTCCGTGTGGTGTAATGTCTCTGGTTTATCAGCATTGACATAAGACTTTGTATATCCCCAAAGAAAAATAATCTAATGGGGTTAAATGTACGAACGAGGTGGCCAGTTGACAGATCCATTTCATCAAATTATTCGTTCATCAAATGTAAATAAAATAAATTTGAACAGTTTGCAAGTATAAGTCTCTTGAATTTCCCAATCAAGCTCAAGTCTAAATAACTGATTGTTACCGAATCTGCAGTTAAAGAAATAAGAATTGTCAATTTAAAGTTCGCCGCTCCTAAAAATATTTCTTTATGTACAGAGAGAGACATGATGCGAGTCTGTCTCTGATCTATTATAATTTTCATGGCAAGTGCTCGTCTGAGCTCTAATCGAATGTGGGGTCTGTGTTCGCAGACCCCACAATTTTAATGAACCACCGTTCTGCCAGATCAAACATACCCATTCCTGTGTCTCGATACATCTTCTATCATTATATGTAATCAGTTTTTTTTTAAATACCCAACCATATAGGAGCCTATTCGTGACCACACACACACACACACACACACACACATACATTTAGCTTTAAATTATATATACATAAAGTCCCTCCCTGCAAAACTTTCACAAAAAACTATCGACTAGCTTCAACCACTATTCACAATTTCCACTACTTTCTATTTGTGTCTAAATCTAACGCAGATTTCATGAACAAAGATTTTTCCTAGAACTGCCCGCCTGTAGAATACTGTCCCACGGGCCTGCTTCAAGGGCGATTATAATATGGTAGTTTTCAAGTCCAATGTAAACAAGTTTTGCTGAGCTGCCACCTTAAATAAATCGAAATTCTACCCAATTTACGCCATTAACTATTAATACACTACCGCCTTACATTCATTAATCCTTATCCCCGAATAACTTCCGGGCCTTGATAAGTGGTGACTGCCTTATATATATATATATACACACATATACATGTATATATGTATATATATACACACATACATATATATACATATATATATGTATATATATACATACATATATATACATATATATATACACATACTTACATATATATATGATGATTGCAACGTCTTGTCCGACGAGTGCCACTCCCTCAGACACTTAAAGTCCATGAGCCCAAAAATGACTTCCATCGCTACAGGACCATTTTAATAGCTGTTTTTGAACTCAGTCAACGACGGGTACTTTTGCTAGTATATATATATATATATATATATATATATATATATATATATATATATATATATATGCATATATATATATATGCATACATACATATATATATATATATATATATATATATATATATATGCATATATATATATATGCATACATATATATATATATATATATATATATATATATATATATTGGAAACGTTACAGAGTTAAATTATAGTGTGTACAGTTTTTTCTACATCCACTACCAAACAATGTTTGTTTAAACTCATTTTCTAGGCTTTTTGAATGGTTACTTTGTGTATGTGTGTGGGAGAGAGAGAGAGAGAGAGAGAGAGAGAGAGGGGGGGCGTTTATTCACACACATAATTCTAACCCTTTTCGCTTTCAGATTGGCTTTTCCTAATTCTTTTTTCGAAAGAAGGTGCGTGCGCTTCTGCACACATCCAGACTAAAGAAAATAACCATCTTTTTTTTCTTGATATACAAACACGCACACATGTATATAATTATAAGTATCCCTTTTTTTGTACATAAAAGTGAATATCACTTGCATGTAATTGAACCCACAAGAGTTTTTCATTAGACAAGAAAACGCAATTTCACAAAACACACAAATAAAACTTTCTATTCCCTTATTTAATAGTATATATAATTTTTTTTTTAAATCGTTGATTTAACATGCAAGTAGAATCAACGCCTATACAGATGTATATACAAAGAAAGAGGGATTTTCTGATTGAAAATTAAATCCTATACAAACTCATACGAAACTTGTGTGATTTTTTACATGTAAATGAATCTATATTATATATATATAATATTATATGCATATGTATATGCATCTATAACTATCTGATTATGTTTAGATTTATGCATATGTATACACTTAAACTAAATAAAGATATTTATATATGAATAGATTAACATATATATGTCAATATAAAACTTAGTGGGCCCTCTGGGCTTGCTTGCTTGCTTGCTTGCTTGCTTGCTTGCTTGCTTGAATCTTGTATTTAACGGTCGGGCAATACCATATTTTATAAAAGGTGTGACTATTTTATGTAGTGAAACTTCTGGGTTAAATAATTTAGAGTTGCAACAAAAATTATTGTTTGTACAAGGGAATACAAATAATTCTTTGTACTCTTTATCAAACAATCATTTTTGTTGTAATTCCACATAATTGAAGTCAATATTGCCATTTCTACTATTTAGCTTTCTTCGTCTGCTTGGAATCGTCTTATAAACATTGATACTAATATTTATATGGACTTACGTTTACAGTATTATACAATCTGTAATCCAACAGCTATCCAGTATTCCGGTTAAATTATATATATATATATATATATATATATATATATATATATATAATGACTACTTCATTTAATCACATAAATTAATATGCGAAAGTTTAAATTTATTCGTATTTATTCAACAGTGCTCAATACGTAGGTAAAGCTAACTAGTAAGTTATAAAATATATGCGCCGTATATATTTTATTATTTACTCCTACTATATATATATATATATATATATATATATATTAGTGGTCTTTCAAAGTCACAGAGAAGACAACAGAAGTAGTAAAACTGAAACTGGCCTGAAAGGACACTAAATATACAAATATAAGTAAGTTTGTGTATATTTTATTGGTTTGAAAATATAGGTTCTTTTTTACCAATTGTCATAAAATTTAACTAACGAATATTATTATCTTCAAAAAGTCTGCAAATTGTTCTGTAGTTTCGTCCCTTAGAACCAAATATATGACTATTTCAATATTCAATTTGGCTACGTGTATATATATATATATATATATATATATATATATATATATATATATATATATATATATATATATATATATATATATATATATATCACTTTTGGGGGTAATTTTATAAGTTCGAAATCTCGGAGATTATTCATCAGAATTTTACAAATAAAGGTTTGTTGGAAAGTTAGTGACCCGAATTGTGTTATGAGCTATGTGACATTTGCCCTTAAGGTCGCACATTATTGTTTAAACAAGTAGGGATCAGTTTTCTATGTTAATTCAACGTAAAATGAGCACTCACTTTATGGTCACCTTGGCTATAAAGTGGGAGTTTATTTTACGTTAAATTAATATAGAAATGTGTTCTCCCACTTTTTATAGCTATGATGTATTCATATCATGGAAATTACTCGTTTTTTTTGTGATTTTAACTGTTTTCGTTTTTAGCACCCTCGAAAATCTTTAATAGTGGTAATTTTAAAGGATTTTTCGTGGGCGGAAAGATACTGCACATTTACCGATATTTCAATCATAGTCATTTGTTTTCCTAGTTTTGAATATGAATTACAAAATATCTTATATTTCGGGGAGAAAAAACTCTGGCCTTTATAGAGGGGAGACTAAATCTTGCTGCTCTGGTTTCAATGATCTGAAATAACAGCAAGGGGAAACTTGATTCTAAATATTTCTCATATGTTATATCTTCCGTCTTTGGTTTTCATACATAAAGTAAATTTCACAATGTGAAAAAATTATTTGATACTGGAGATATTCATAATCGACCCCTATTTCAAAAACGAGGGGAGATATAAAATATGAGAAATATTTGGAATCAAGTCTCCCTTTAGTCTCCCCTCCATCAAGGACAGAGGTTTGGGGGAAATATCTATCTATCTATATATATATATATATATATATATATATATATATATATATATATATATATATATATTTTGTGTACAGAAAGTTGTTAGTTGAGACAGGTCATTGGTACCGTCGGTTTCAAGCCCGATAATAAGGTCCGTTTAAGGTATCCTTATCGAGCTCTCTTCAGCCAATATTCGTCTATCTTATCGAAGATAGACGAATATTGGCTGAAGAGAGCTCGATAAGGATACCTTAAACGGACCTTATTATCGGGCTTGAAACCGACGGTACCAATGACCTGTCTCAACTAACAACTTTCTGTACACAAAATATAAGTACGCTCTTAAAATTTGGATTTTCCTTTTAATTGAGCACTCTGCTGGAATTCTTTTTCCAAAAAAACTAATCAAATTATATATATATATATATATATAATGTGTGTGTGTGAGAGAGAGAAAGGGGGGAATAATGATTATGCATTCACGTATATTAAATCAATAGATTATTTTGAAATCACATTTTTAGTAATTTTGCGAGATTTTTTTTCTATGTAAAATCATATCTACGTCGCCGATTGCCAAGGGCTTAAACGAAACAACTTCTGTTGGAAAAGTTTCATTAAAATACAAGTTTTCTTGCTTTTCTTTAATTTAAAATTTCAAATTTCCTCTGATTGGTTGGTTGGTCCACTTTGCTTAATATAAATACAAGACGACAAACTTATCAAAATTATCAATTTGATGTGAGCCAGAGGCTGTTTTCACAACCTTTTTTTCTGTTTTTCACTTTATTTTTCGTAGGTTTTATTAAGTAAATAAATAATATTCATACATATATATGTGTGTGTATATATATATATATATATATATACATATGTGTGTGTGTGTTTGTGTATATATATATATATATATATATATATATATATATATATATATATATATATATATATGCATTAAAATTTTAAATTTATTGCCGTAGGAAATATCGGCGCAACCGTTTAGCTTTTTGGTACCCCATTAAGTTCCATTTTATTTCGAGTCCTTTAAGAAGAAAACTAAAACTTCAACCTTATATATAAAGCATATATATAATTATAGTGACATGGACGTCTTGAATGATAAATATAGTAGAACAGAACAAGTGTCACCTGAAATTTTGAGATGAGGTTTGATAATTTTGTTTATACGGACTGCTGTTCTCATCTTAAGTGGATATACATTCCAGAACGGGGACAAGATCGTTTGAGATTTTTGGTCGGTAAGTAATGTTTCTTCCATTGGCCGATATGGATTTTATTTTGGACGAGCTTATGCCCTGCAGTCCTGCGATCCTCTGTCTATGGTTTAGTTTGATGATACTAGCTTAAGATCAAGGAATCTACATAGAAATGTGAGGTGCTTAGTTATTCTTGTCAGCTTTTTATACTAATGTCCACCCCTGAACAAGGCATATTGCCACTTTGAAGTAAGGTGCTATTATTTGGCACTAGGGGAGATAAGCAAAATGTTTGTTCAGATTACATTTAAACTTTTGCATGTAAGAACAGTTAGAAAAGGAGGTAATTGGGAAGGAAGTCCTAAAGTCTTGCAATTCAAGGCAAGAAATTATTAGAATAGAAGGCTTTCCGTAATCTAGGTATCTCTAGAGTGAAGGAGTGTGATTTTATTGTCAAATAGATATATTGAGGGAGGGTAACGTCAGCGGAGCGCAAGTGCAATGCGTTCATCAGCACGTTGCATTAAAATACTTATAAAACAGGCACAAGGATGCAACAGCAGCCCGAATGATCAAAATATTAAAAATTCTGATCTCCAAATTTCAAAAACATTTAAGCTTATCTAGCTACAACCATTGTAAATAATTGTCCTTTCTTTGTGAGCATGAAACTAAAGAGAACTTCTTTTAACAAAGTGTCTTTTGCAGAACGCAAAACCACGGGGCTGTATCCTTGATAACTCCAACATTGTCAATTTAAAAGCTTATGTTAACATGATTAAATTCTGTTCAGCTTCAAACATACCCACCAATATACATTGTAAGTCTATCACTGTTCTACCGTTTTTTTATGGCAAGTAACTGAGTTTCAATCTATCGCCTGCAAAATATACACAATAAACACTCGTCTAGATACAACCCTTGTCAATAATTTCCTCTACTCTCTATTTGTGTCTAAAACTATGAAAAATAAATTCTTTACGGGAGCTGTCCGTCTGTGGAAGGCGATACCTTAGGGCTGCTTTTTAGTTAAAACATGGTTGTTTCATGTTAAACGTAAACAAGTTCTTGTTGAGCCGTCCTCTTAAATAATCAAATTCCATCCCATTTCTACCACCGTCGATCATTGTATCTTTGCAGTTATAAAGAAAATAAATAAATAAAAATCCTGGTCGGCATTTTTTTTTCTATTTTAACAAGTTTTTATTGCCATTTTTTATTATTTAGGTTTTTATTTATTTATTTATTTATTTATTTATTTATTGCTTCTCGCCGTCTCGTAACCACTTAAAAGTCTCTGTACATTGTCAATCTCGCCCGGAGTAAACTTTTCTTCTCTGACCGCACGCCGGCCACCGCCGGCCCATTCTCGCCTGTGACTTTACAAGTCGTTTCCCGACCACATGGTGCATTTTTCTCTTCTTTTTTTACTTTTTCTTCTTGTGCACACTACCTAATAGGCATATGCGTTTTTTCGGCTACTGCTGCTACTAATATATTCGCAAGCCAATCATCCTTCGTTGCTACTACGCACTGTTACATTATTACACTGTTATCTCATTGATCACCCTACATCCAGTAAGCTTTATCCTTAAGTGGCCGTTTACCTTGATAAATGGTGACTCCAATGTAAAGAAAAACCCTCGAGATGTTCTTACTGTTAACTTGACAAACTTATTAATCCTTATCCTCGAATGGCCTTTAGACCTTTGTAAACGATGACTCGTTAGAACATAAATGACATATACTTCAGTGTGATTCAAGTCTGAAAGCTATTGTGTATCTTTCGTTGATCAATTTCTTTTTTTGATTTTTTTTTTTCATCTCGCTGCAACACTGGCCAACTGTAAACAAAAACAAAAAAAAACATGCCAGTGAGAATTGAAGGAGGGCGTATGTCGTCCATGCGTATCTATTACAGATGCAGAACAACTCCCACTGCGGGTAAGAAATAGATCACGCGTCAACGACCCCCCCCCCCAGTGAATGCACAGCAGGCCGAATAAAGTGCACCTTTCTCTACTCATGAATAAACACCTCGGTTCATTTTCGCTAACATTAACCGGATACGCGAGCACCACCCTCGGGTTGCCGGTCTGTGATTCTAAATGTGCAAGACGTATGCATGACCCCCGTTTTTCTTGTCCACCGGGACGTTGACTGTGTATGGAGGGTCGACATTTGTGATCCGCAGAGACTGTGCTAGCGAGCGAGCGTAACAAATAAAAAATCATCTCACAGCATGTTTTTTTTTTAATATTTTAGAACAAAATATAAATTTTCTATGACCTTCTTAAAATTTAGAAATTATGTTCAGACAATATGTATCCACTTCTTTGTGTGTATAATGTTACTAACGTATAGAGAACGTATGATTAGAAAAATAATATGTTGAACATTTTACCAATTTCTCTTGGCGGATAAGGAATTAACCCAAACATTATCACGTCATGCTTAATAGCGCATATACTAAACGTATGCATCAATATTTGCGAATCTATTAAGAAAAATGACATTATTATTTATGACGATACCAAGAGAATACTCGTCCCAGGACAGATAAAATAAATTCCCCATACGGAACAGTTTTGCACCACTTTGATGTCTCTGTGCGCCTATTAGAATCAATATTAAACACTACGAAACCTCATATATGTAATAAATGTTTCTCCAAAATTACTAAAATATCATTACATAATTTGAATCCTAACAAATGTTCAAAATTCAAAACTTTAATTAAAAGGATTTTAACCCTACGTTTGGCACCTGGGTGTTTCAAACGTGGTTAGTCCCATGAAAATGTTTATAGTATTATTATTATTTTGTAAAATATAGTTATCTCGTTGGTTCAGGGTATATCTACAATCCCTGCTGAACAGTTCGAATCGCCTGTAGCTTGTTGGCATTAATAGAAAATAGTGCAATAAAATAAATTATAAAGCTAAGGAAAAAACTTTTAAATTTAGAATAAGACTAACATAGGTGCCCGACGTTGCCCGGGTGTGTGGAGGAGTGTGTTGAGCAAAAAAAAAAATGTGGTAGTAGGCAGGCATGCTCTAACCCGTACTGCGAAGGAGGACAAGAACATGAAAAAAAAGTGACGTCTTTGCCGTTGCGTTCATCGTCAAACCGGAAGTGGCGAAGGTTTAAATTAAGGCTAGTCAATCGAAAAGAGGGAGTGATTTTCTAAAATATCGACGAAAAAAGCGATCCCTCGTTGTAGAAAAGTGCCCAGTTGAGGGTGTGTGTGTATATATATATATATATATATATATATATATATATATATATATATATTAGTTTTACGTATCCACAAACTCAATGATAGCTACAACTGGTTTAATTTTAAATCTGTTTTTATGAATCCGTCGGCCAAGCTTAAACAGTAGGAAACGCGGCTGAAACGCTTCATGATTTAGTTTCGATTCTAGCTGATAGCACTCAGATCATGTTTTTAACTTTTCAAATCAGTACTCTGGCGATTTTCCTCCTCTGATGAGTAGCAATTAGCTTCGAAATGCCATGTCTTAAAGAGTTTTTTTTTCTTAATTTTCCGATTTACTTCTCCTTATTGTTCTGGTTCTATACTAAATTCATATATAACAATTATTCCTCATCTTTCATTTAATATTATTGTTTGTTTCTCTTAATAGTGTTGAGCTTTTTTATCCCGATAAATTTGGTTTGTTAAAGATTTATAATTTGATAATATATATATATATATATATATATATATATATATATTCAATACAGAATTTGCTCTGTGATAATAAATAGGAAATCTGCATGAATTAAGCGTATATTACGACCGGCAATGTAAGGAGTCACCCCGCTATTTTCTAAATAAAGATTGTGTCTTGTTTCAATAAACTAAAGTAACTGAAATTTATGACATATAACTAGCATGGTTAACCGGCGTTGTCCGGGTGGAGAGAGGTGGTATACTAAGGTTATTGGCCACCCCCTTTAAAAACGTGTTTCATTCAAAATAGCAGCGAGTGCTCGTGCGACCGCAAAAAAAAAATAATAGCCGCAGTAGGCAGGCAAGCTCGAACTTGTAAGAGAAAAAGTGAAAAAAGCAAACGTACTAGCTGTCACGGACACGACGACTTATGACGTCACTGCAGGTCGAAATAACGTTTTATAAACGTACATTTAGATTGCTAGGCATATGACTTGCAAAAATGTTGCCGAAAAATGTGACCAATCCTTGCAAGAAACGGCCCAGTTGTTCAGCACAGAATTAATCTTTTTGGCCAATTTTTAGATATCTTACATCCGAGAGATTGATCTTTCTTACGATATCAATTTTTGCCATAGTCGGATGCGTCTCTCAAAAGTTTTTTGTTTTTTTTTTGGTGGACATACAAGCACACATTTTCCCTTTTATATATTAAAAGATTCGTGTCTAATATTTAATGTTTTAATTAAGATTTTAATCAAGGTATTTTCAACAAATCGACAAAAACTTTTGCGCCGACTTAATAATTATTGTTTGATAATACCAGTGGTAATTACGTACTTAGATAAGTTAATCATATACGGCATAATCACGTTAACACACAGGTTCTCGTAAGATCACCGAAATTAAGCAACGTTGAGTCAGGTAGTACTAGGTTGGTGATTGTGCAACCCTTGTCTCACAATTACTGGCGCAGATACCCTTACAAGGGGTATCCGTTGTCTCTTGAGACTGAACGGAAGAATCAAGATAGGTAGATATCTAGGTAATAATAACGTCATCTGCTGACTCCATTTCTTTCACTATCTATTAACAAAAATAAAAATATACTTAATTTCTTTTTTTTTCTTTTTTTTTTTTTCTTTTTTATTTTATATCAGCTCCGTTTCAACATCTGTAAACTCGTTTCGTAGTGTGTGGTAGCCATTTTTTATTTCTTTATTCATGTCAGTACGTTTTTTTTTTTCTTCTCTTGGATCTACGGTTGCTCTCATGGACACAATTGAATTATGGGATATCTCAGACGAGTTTTTGACTTATGCCTTTTTTGCTTTAACTTTAATCACACCGAATTATATAATTTTCTTTTTGTTTTCTTGTTTTCTTTTCGGCTTCCGGTAAGCGGTTGAAAGGTATTAATCTTCACTTTTGGACCCGTTAATGGAGTTCTTTGATAATGCGGTCGAGTTCGGAAAAGGAATGATGAAGGGAAGGCCTTAAGTTTAGCCTCCGTCTTGTTTCCCAGTGCACCCGTTGCTGGAGTGCATCGGCCACAAGAAGAGAAGGAAAGGAAGAACACGAAATTGTCTCATTTGATAATGGCGTCATTTCCGAAATCAGAAAAAAAGAATTGCGATTGTACTTTTTTTTTTTCGAGAAGATATATTACAAAGATGGGTACGTATAGTGATAAAAAAAAGATTTAGTAGATATGGCGATAGGAAAAGTACGAGTAAATATATCTTCTATATATTAATGCTATAGCGTGAGTGTTATTTTGTGTGTCAAACTTGCATCTTTTTTCTTCCGAGTGACTGTAGTTTTATTATGAATTTCTATTTCTCGTAATAAATAATTTTACCAGGAATTCTTCATAAGGTTTGATTTGAGTTTCAATTCAAGCCGATGCACCCAAATCATATGGATATATATTTTTTTACTTTTGAAATCACAACTTTATAGGAATATTGATGATTAAAACGACTTAAAACATAAGTCCAGTAATGTCTGAAAAATTTTTTTTTTTAAATAAAAATGAAAAAGAGTGAAAATGTGGAAAAATGAGAACCGATGTGTGAATTTTTGGTGTGTATTAATTTTACCGTCTCGATGTTGATGCCTCCGTTCAGTCTCGAAAGACAAAGGATACCCTCGGTAGGGGTAGTTGCGCGTGTAATTGTGACGCAAAGGTTGCACAATCATCAACCACACTTCTCCTGAATCGGCACTGAGTCCAGTGGCAAGAAGTCCAGTACGACTGGAAACAATGCCGAGATAAGCGGAGAACACATACAGCACCTGGAATTCCCAAATGGTCACCCATTTAGTACTGACCAGGTTCAACGTTGCTTAAATTCGGTGATCGAGCGAGAACCAGTGTGTCAACGTGATTTTACCGTCTCAAACAACTATTATCTATGGCATAATGTATCTCTCTCCCACAATGGGATGATGTGACGCAAGAGATGGAAGTGGGATTTGAAAAGTCACCGGTCCAGAGGAAAATCACTCTGACCCGCAAAAATACCTAAGTCGTTCCGTCGGCATTCTTCATTAGTAGCACCCCAAATTAACCCCTTCACAAAAGGAAAAAGCAATGCTCGGGAGAGTTAACCTCCTAGAACTTCACAGGACCAATGACATTCCTCAGTCAGCAGGACACAAACCAACTCAATAATGGCTTAGACTCGGTTGTCTTTTGTGCCGATGGAGAAAAATAACCCTAGCTGGAGACTGCAAGCCATCTATGTTAAATGCTTTCTACCTAATTTAAAAGACAAAAATAATGGACGATATACAAATGTTTGATCAGCGGGTCTTCTAGTTGACATTTAAATATGGAAAGTCCGTCAGGAATACGTATATAGATAGATAAGTCATAGGTTCAAGGGGATATATTTCACGAAGCCGTGAATTTACTAATCAGGAAATGAAGTTGCTTTTTTTTTTCAATAGCTCTAATTTAATCCACGCATCATAATATGCATATAGGTAACGGTTAGTATTTCGAGGGTCATTCTTTGTTTATTTTTTTGTCTGAAAGTCATAATAAATATATTTTGGCAGGTTGGTTGTTTTTGTTTTACGGTATATCAACCCTTTTCGGGTTATTTAATGTCGAATCCAGTTATTTTGAAGACAAAATTTTTAATAGAATATATTTATTGTTTTCAAGTCGGTTTCTATTTAACCCATAGTTGGGACCCTAACAGGTCCTACCACTCCGGGTTAGAGTGGACCTGGGAGCAATGGCAATTAAAGGGTGGCTCCACACTCCCCAAAGCCCGCAAGCTAGGGCCTCCCCACTGGATATAGTTTAAGGTCATATCCAGGACCCATAATAAATAGAGGAAGAACGTGTGTGAGGCAAAACTGGATTAGTGCAAACGCTTTGTTTTCAGGGACGAGACTTGCAGGGCTGCTGCAGAGGGCGGATGTAGAGGTTTTAGGGTCCTTACAAGACAAACAATAATGAAGCGAAAGTCGTTCATATAGTAGGCAATAAAAAAAGCAGTTTTTTTAGGGGTGGGGTAATTCCTTTTTTGTCTCTATCTGCATATCTCTCCCCCCCATATCACGCTTTCCTCCTTTCTCACTATATATTTTATAGTCTGATTTATTTCTGTCTTATTTCTTGCTTCTTTTTCTTCTTTTCTTTTCTTCTGTCTTGAATAATCTTATTCGAATTTCGTTCTCTTTAAGCTACTCCCCTTTCTTTTATTTTCTCCGTTATCTTTTTCTTTCTACTCTGACCAGTGTCTATTTACGCTTTTCTGTTTTACTTTCTTCATTATATCATAATAATTAAAGAGTGAAACGATAAATTTCTCGCCCTGCAAAAAACAACACTACAACTTCATTTTAAAACTTTTTTTCTTGGAAACATCAATAAAGGTAACAATTATGTCATAGAGATAACATCTATTCAACATAACTGCCTTCAGCTTCAATCACCGCCTTGATACGGGTCCGGAACTGGGAGCATGTCTTTTCCACAAGCGCCGGCGGTAGCTCAGCAAATACTCGGCGGATGGCGGCGATCAGGTTACCTTTGGTGTTTTGGGAGGTCATGTTGGTGATGTTCTCGACATATGATGAAACGAAATAGTCCAACGGATTTAAGGAGAGGAGGGGGCCGGTGAGAGAAGGGTACAAAGTCGTAGCACTCCTTCTGAAGCCAAACCTGGGTTTCTTTGGCGTGGGCCGCGCCGAATCCCACTGTCACACCCAGAGTCTGCCAGCTATCACCTGATTCCACCAGGGAATCATATCACTCTTCAACACATCCAGGTAAACTTTAGTGTTTATTTTCAAGCCGACTTCGAAGATGTTAGGTGACCTGATGAATTTTAGAGATTTTATAAAATGCGAATAAGGATTTTAATCAAATTATAAAATACGAAGATTTTAATCAAATTATAAAATACAATAAAAAGATTTTAATCAAAAGTATAAACTACGAATAAGTATTTTAATCAAATTATAAAATACAATAAAAAGATTTTAATCAAAATTATAAAATACGAATAAGGATTTTATCAAAATTATAAACTACGAATAAGGATTTTAATTAAAATTATAAACTACGAATAAGGATTTTAATCAAATTATAAAATACGAATAAGGATTTTAATCAAATTATAAAATATGAAGATTTTAATCAAATTATAAAATACAACAAAAAGATTTTAATCAAAATTATAAAATACGAATAAGGATTTTATCAAAATTATAAACTACGAATAAGGATTTTAATTAAAATTATAAACTACGAATAAGGATTTTAATCAAATTATAAAATACGAATAAGGATTTTAATCAAATTATAAAATATGAAGATTTTAATCAAATTATAAAATACAACAAAAAGATTTTAATCAAAATTATAAAATACGAATAAGGATTTTAATCAAATTATAAAATACGGATAAGCATTTTAATCAAAATTATAAAAACTATACTATAATAAGGTTTAACAGCATTTTATCTTAATTTGAATATTCGTAAATGACAAAAAAATGGTGCAAGACTTCTGTTTGGAGAATTAAAAAATGTGCTCTAGGATATATATATATATATATATATATATATATATATATATATATATATATATATATATATATATATATATAATTTTAGGGTTACCACTTCTCAAAGTCCAGAGATCATTATAGGATCAAAGTTAATAAGTGTCATATAAACTGTAAGTCAATAAGGAGATGATCAGTAATGGTGGAACTTGGATAGTGTTTAATTATTTAAGAGGTAAGCTCAACAAGAACTTATTTGCATTGGAGTTGAAAACTGCAACCCGTGTTATTGGATTCCACAGACGGACTGTTCATAGAATTTACGTTTAGCACAAATAGAAAATAAGGAACATTGTTCACAGTTGTTGAAGTTAAATGTGTATTTTTTAGGATGTTTTACAAGAAGGGAGAATAGAGATAATCTCAGTCGAGCATTAAGTAAATAAATTTAAGAAATAATCATTTATATTCGCACCAAAAATTCAACACGCATTAGGTATACATAGATGTATACGAGACATTTAAAATTGCCGTAGACTCTTAAAAATTCAGTATGTTATTGCTATACATCTAATGAGATGACTGACCAATTTTTATGTCCAGATTCAAATGGACAGCTACAGCAGGAATTGGACTTACTAAAGCCAGGTTGCATTTTCGAAATTCACCTGCTGTGACAATCTGGACGTGAGGACACTTTAGAAAAAGGATATGCAAAAGAAATTCGGTTTCAAACTTTGAAAAAATGTCACAGGAACGTATTCCCATTCTTTCAGAGTGCTTTGCACCATCTTGCATGAATTAAGCATCAGCTTTTGAGTGGCATAAGAGACTCAATGAAGTCAGAGAATCTGTGAGGCGAATGAAAGGATTTGTGCGAATGCACCCGTCAACAACTCCATCGTTGTCACAGACTTTTTAACCAAGATTGGCATCAAGACAGTTCTTCATCCTTTCTCTGGTCCAGACCTTGCTGCCTTTGACGTTTGATTATTCCCTAAGCTCAAGGAAAACGTTAGAGGCTGTCGTTCTGAAACAATTGAGGAGATAAAAGAGGATGCGATGAGGGTTATTGACACGCACACACAATAGAACTTCCGTAGACGCTTCCAGAAGTTGTTGGAACGATAAAACAAGTGCATTGCAGTAGGAAGAAATTACTTCGAAGGGGACTAGAGTTTCATGTCTGTACTATCATTAAAAGTGCCTATACAGAAAAGTCTAGAAAATTTTCTGAAGGCACTTTATCAGCAATAAATTTTGTACGGTCATTTCTGAGATGATATGGGTTTTTATTTGTATCAGTTATGTGTGTACGTTTTCTTTTTAAGGTATTATTTAAACAATATATATTTTTGACATCACAAATGGCTTATTGTAGTTGTTTTATTTGAGCAGGGCGATACTTGTTTTGTTTTGTTTTTTACTTATTCGTAGCATGTACTTTATCGTATCTATGAAAAAATGGTAGAAACTGGTTATTTATAAAAACATCCTTATGACTCCATTCTGCGAAAAGACTTGGCATGAGTTTACATCATCAACGTATGCCTCCATCATAACGCTGGCTTTCTACTGCTTTTATTTATTTATTTATTTTCATAGTTTTAAATATCAATATGTTGGTTTAAAATGGCTGACTTGAAAGTCACAAAGAACTAGGCCAACCCCCTGGTGGTAGCAACTCTCCTCACTTCCTCCCACCAAAAAAAAAAAAAGACAATTTGAACAATGCTCCTTATGACATGCAGTCCGGTTTGACTAACATCTGAAATCCTGGCGCCATGTTCCCGTGAATACTTCACTTCTATACTCCTTCTACCTCGTCATTTTCCCATCATCTTCTTGTATTATACATTTTCCAGATTTTAAGGTTTCTTCCATTCTTCGTATTGTCCTTCAAGCGGATTCTTGTAAAAATGTTTAAAAATGGATCTGTCTATCTTTACTTGTCAGTTAGTCTGTCGTGCTTCAGTTCGAAATGGGATTAGCATCGTGTAACATACAATTTAAATAGACGTATCTTATTTTACATGCGTCCAAGCATGTCATTAAGATACACTAAATATACATGTGACTGATTTTATTCTTTTCCCTTTGGAAATGTGCTACAAGATACGACTGAAGGTATCGGCTTCTTGAAATAAAACGAGCCAAACAGTGATGTTGTTCTTTTCATCTTCCGTTGTCAAAACTCGATCATGTTCAACAAAGCTAAACACAAAAACTATTTTTCTCTACAAAGCAACCAAACCAAACATAGACTTCGTAGCCTAGTAGGTGATGCCCCTTTTTCTTCCCTGCAACTTCTTTCACACACAAAAACCATTGCGCGCTGTCTCTGCTCTATCGTTATTTTCATGGCAAGTGCTTGTCTGAGCTCCAATCTATGGTTCTCCTTGCAACAATTTCACGAAAAGCACTCTAGTTGAAACCACTATCAATAATTTACCCCGCTTTTTATTTGTTCCTCAACCTAAACGTGAATTTCAGGAACAAAGCTCCTTCTTAGAAGTGCACACCCGTGGAACTCTGCTCCGTTTGCCTGCTTTCCTACTGACTACAATATGGTCGTTTTCAATTCATACGAAAACAAATTCTTGATGGACGGTCTCCTTAAGTAATCCAATTTAACCAATTTCCACTACTAACGATTACAACGATATTCTCCCATTGACTACCGTACACTCATTAACCTTTATCCTCGAGTGACCTCTGGGCCTTGATATATGGTGACTTCTTTGTATAAAACAATTCGAAGAAATAAAGAAACTGAACATAAAATTTTTGCCAAAATGATTGAACCCGAAAAGGATTGATATGGCGTAACGAAATAACTAGATTAAACATCATTCTTAAATATTTGAATATATCTACAACTTGAAGCGTAAAACCTTGTTTTAAAAAATTACCGGATTTAGCATTAAATAACCCGAAAAGTGTTGATATGAATGCAAATAAACCCAATCAAACCGTTTTTAACACATTCGTTTGAAATAAGTTGTTTTGTTTTTTTTAATATGCAGACGCGCGTATGACGACTATATGCAAATACTAAGCCGTGTGTGAAATGATGTTTCGGCAAGGAAAAAGAAAAAGACCATAAAAAGGAAGGAGAGCACGTTAAAGAGATTAATCACATTAGAGACGTGGCTAACGTTCGAGACGACAGAGGTTAGAGACAAGGAGCACGATCACGTTTTATTTGGGAAAGTATCCGGAAATAAATATCGTTGTTGAAAAAAAAAACAAGGAGTCGAGTTCCTTGCGACGTACTCTGCTACAACGTGTTGGGGCTACGTGTGTAGACGGGAAGATGAAAATAAATGATTGTAGGCTTTCAATATTTTGCAGCAAGTGTTTGCATAAACGGGTGCGCAGTCTGAAGTCAGAGAGACGAAGTGCACGTCTCTAGAAGAAAACTTGTCTTTCTATCGGCCGGTTTAACGATCTGCCGCTTTTACAGTTAAAGCAATAAACCCAATAAATAATTAATTTGCATCGTTAAACATCTAAATTTAACGGATGCGTCTTGTTTATACCCGTTTTAAGTATTTTTGCCGCATGTGTAGATTTGCTTTGAAACAATCTGAAACAAGTGTATTTTAGGTGAAAACCTTATTACGTACTTACCTGTCATGTCGAAATTAGTGTGAATTAAAAATATTGCGAGAAAAGATCCAGTAGAAAAATAATTACAAGTAAAAATAGAATTTATCGAATTATAAAGTTTTAAGTTTTATTGCATGTGGACGAATTGCGCAAGCTAATCAGTATGAAAAACTGAATTATGTCCCTTATCTATCTTACTTAAGTGTCAGCCATTTATAATCAGATTATATCAGAACCTAATTGCAGATGATAGGCAATTACTAATGGATTATTTTTCATATTTTTGAACATTTATACTAATTTCGGCATGACAGGTAAGTACATAATGTTTGAAATGCATTACTTCAAAGAATCTACAACTTGCACAAACATCGTATTTTTTTTTCTGTTCTTTTAGATTTTTACTTGTATTTTTTTTTATTCCACTCTTTAATTTTGTATTCATGAGGCAGAGAATTCTAGGAAGATATTGAAATAATATTTTATCTTAAATTCAAATGATTCTTTTTTTTTTTTTGTCTGTGATTTTCTTATAATTAGTATTGTTTCAACGTTTATATATATATATATATATATATATATATAAAGGGGTATGGCCTTTTGAAGATTCCATTTATAAACGCTGCCGATAGGAACTGGCGAATCAACTGAATTCACACTTTGCTATCAACCAATCAGAAATCAGAATTGCTCCATAAAAATTGAATCTTTAATCATTCCAGCACATGACTCTTTGGTTTCAATACGAGAAGGATCTTTTACTCTTTGTTTGAAAAGTATAAAGTCCAGAACCTATACAGAACAGCTGCCCACAAAAAAATTCTTTATATGCAGGACTTGTATAGCTTTATATGCAGGACTTGTATAGAATAGCAACCCATCGGAAACTTTTCAGAAATTAAACATGGCTTCAAATTCAAGAAATATTATGAACCTGTCGGTATGACATTCCAGCTACTTTGCGACGTACCTTTTATCAATGCGAGACACCCGGTACCAAAATTGTTCAAAATCGAGTGAAAAATAGATTGTAATTATTCTTTAAGAAGGATTTATTTTGTGATTGGTTTTATTTCTGGAGGCCATTTTTAGTGGAGGATGTAAGTCATTTTCATGTAGGGTTTTATTATGTTGGGGATGTTGTTTGTTTTGATCATTTTGATGGAAGGCATCTTTACGGAACTCATTGCCCAGTGGGGTTTTATGTTGCTGGTGGTTTTGTTTACGGAGGTTATTTTGATGGAGGTTATGCTGGAAGAAATCATTTTCTTGGGGGTTTATATTTAGTAGATGTAACTTTTATAGAGGCCGTTTTCGTGCGCCTATTATTTCGTGGATATGATTACCTAGAGGTGGTATTGTGAAGGGTTTTATTTTTCATTTTTTTATGGAGATCATCTCGTGGTTATTCCTGTGTAGATTATTTAGCGGCAGCTATTCGTGAAGGATTTTATTTCATGAAGGCAGTTTAGAATTTTTTATTTTTTATTTTGTAGGACAACAAAAACAGACAAGTCAATTCGAATAACATAATGGAAATGTTATCAATTTATAGGACAAAGTCGTACTATTCCATAGATTACTTGAATATACTTGTATATTTCTACCTATAAAAATATTTTTACGACGTGCACTTTGTCTCTCTAACCTCGGGCCGCGCACCCGTTTATGCAAACACTTGCTGAAAAATATTGAAAGCCTACAATCCTTTATTTTCATCCTCTTCCATTCTTCCTTCCAACATCATCCTTTGCCCATCATCACTTTTATTATTTGTTTCCTAGATTCTAAGGTTTCGTCCATTCTTCTTTTACTGGGCTTTTCTTCATATTTTTTTTTTTCGTTATCGTTTTTTTCTTTATTCATTGATTTATTTCACACAGGAAATAAATAGAAGGGACAGTAAGAATCTTTTATGTTAGCTCAACTAAACAATAGCTTTTGTTTCTTCTCTCTACTGGCAAGACTATCCGGCGTTGCCTGGCCTCGAATAATGAACCCTGTTCCTTTACGAACCCAACCCATAACAGCATGCTGCGTTGTTGTTGTTGTTGTTATTATGTTTTTTTAACATTTCTTTCTATCTATTCTTTTTAGGATAGAAGCCAAGTTATTTGCTCGGTGTATATTCGATGAGACGTGATGATAGAATAGTAATCATAATTAAAACTATAATTCTATAATATTTATCTCGAGGCGAAGTCAGTGTTTTCTTAATAATCAATAAGAACCCCTGTGCACTCTTCTAAAACCTTTGTTTTATCTATAGCATAAAACTCAAAGATATGTCAAACAGTTGGACTAATTGAACAACTGTTCTCGTCTACAGTTTAACATGATGTAACTAACCTTTTTTCAGATATATCTTGTTGAACTCTGGAATCTCTTTGTCGAACTGGGGAATCAGTACAGAATTACAAACTAAGCTCTTTATGTAATCCAGGGAAATTTTTTTTTTATCCAGTTGTTTTGTTCATTTATTTTTGTTACCCGCAGATGATTCAACAAAGAATCGAAAACGTTTATGGTGCAAACTATAGATATCTACACGAAGTACATCAATTGATTTTTTTACTAAAAAAAAGTAACAATCAAGTAGTCGAAGTCTGATATGTTTAAAAATGCTAGCTTTAATGAAATATCTAAATACGCACTATACATATATATACTAGCAGGGGTGCCCGGCGTTGCTCGGGTGTTTGGAGGTGTATGCTGTGCAAAAAAAGCAAAAAAACAAAAAAAAATGGTTAATTCTTTAAAACTTTGACCCCTATTATAACCCCTTAAAATTTATTGTTTCGGGCTCAAATCACTTTATTAAGTTAGACCCATGTTCAAGGAACCTATATCTAAAATTTCAAGTGTCTAGACCTAAAATTGTCGAAGGAGTTTGGTAGAGTTCTTAAAGGTCAAACCGTTGAAATTTGACCCCTTAACAGCCAAATTTCTGGCTGACACCCGTCACATCGATTTTCCCAAATCTCAGTACCCGGTATTTCAAATTTCGAGTCTATAGATTAAAAATTGACACAGTTATTGCGTAGGGAAATGTACACATACAGACAGACACACAGACAGAGAGACAGACAGACAGACACGTTCACTTTTATAGATATATAGATATAGATATATAAATACATACATATATATATTATCATCATTATTTTATGTATGTATATATATATTATTAATATTATTATTATTATTTATTATCTTAGCTATTACTATCACAATGAATAAATAATTTATTCCTAAAATAATTACAAATATATAAAAACAAATTTAAAATTAGAAATTTAACATTTAAACAGTTATGTCCCTTGGGTTATTAAAAGTTTTTATTTTTAAATAACAGTTATCCCCCGTGGATTTTAAAATTAGCGTTCACTAATAAGACAGTAAAACATTTTTATTTACGTAGCGTTTTTAAATTGTAAATTTAATAATAAACTGTAAATAATTATTTCAACCATTTGTGGCCAAAATACAACAACATGCCCAGTTATGTACTGACGAACATTAAAACAAATTTTCTAATGCAACTCAATAAGGTATTTAAAAATTTTCTTCCTACATATATTGTATAATGATTTTCCGCGGAAAATCATTATACAATATATGTATTTGTGTTAAGTTTATTTAATGGAAATATTTGAACTCTGAATAGGTGTTTATTTCCACGAGCAAACATCGTCGCAGCTCATACAAACCATGAAAGCTAAGAAACCGGAAGTCCAAGACTCGAATTTCGCCTCATTTGTGCTCATCAGTTGAATTGTATTATAATATCATCCAAATTATTTCAACTAACAAGGAAATTATGTTTTAGGCCCCAGACTTTCTTTTTAGTTTTGGAATACTGTGTCGGTTTTGAATAATAATCGATCGTCTCTGTAGGGTATCCAAATAAACTAAAGATTTTTTTTTTCGTTATGGGTTACGAAACGCGCGTAAAATTGAAGATAAAAATATAGACATCTGCTGAAATATGTTTTTTATTGTAATACTAGACTGATTTATTCATTTGTTTAGTGGAATGCAACCAACTAGCACACACATGCACACTGCAAAATCACGTTGACACATCGATCCCCGTAAAATAACTGAAGTAAAGCAACGTTGAGCCTGCCCAGTACTAAAATGGGTGACCATTTAGGAATTCCAGGTACTGCATATGCTTTTCACTTATCTGGTTATTGTTTCCAATTATTCCTGGGCCTCTACGTTCCACTTAACTCAGTCAGTGCCGATTCAGCAGAGGTGTGGCCGGAGATGCGCAATCCACAACTTCACAATTACGCGGACATTTACATGTGTATCCATTGTCTCTTGATACTAATTGGATGCATCAATATAGATATATATATATATATATATATATATATATATATATATAGAGAGAGAGAGAGAGAGAGAGAGAGAGAGAGGGAGGAGATACACTGTCTACATAGACGACAGGTGACTCTATTACGCATGGGTTGTCGAAGTTAATTTTTAATTGATGATGTTATCCTTTTCTTACTTAATCCAATGTGCACGGAAACAAACAAGATAACAAGCAAGCACACAGCCCAGAGTTTCCGTAGTATATATATATATATATATATATATATATATATATATATATATATATATATATATATATAAGAACATTGAATCGACATAATTTTCTCAGGTATGTTATAGCAGAATTACTTGTTTAGATTCTTATTTGAAATGCATCTCTGTCTATATAATTGTCCCCTTCATAAACGAGTTTCCCCTTGTACTCTCAACTGATGTTTATTGTTTTTTTGTTTTTGTTTTTTTAGTTCTATTTTGTACCACCTTAAAAATCTTAACTATGCAGGGTGAAAGCCTACAAGATACAATTCCAGAGTAACAAAGACGAATGATCGTCTTAGCTTTATTTATTTGCACCAAGCCGAACCGATAATACAATGAAGATTACCATGGTGATAATGGCTCCGGACGGACCACGAGGAAGAGGAATAGAAAGAGGCGAAATTTTCAAGTAGGAAGGAGTGAAAAGGGTATTGTAAAATGACAAAAAAAAAGAAAGTATGACATTAAGAGAGAAAGAGAGAGGGGGAGAAAGGAATAGAAGTGATGGCTAAACCATGAGAGAGAATGATACATAATTATCCTGAAGAAGTTAAGCTGGACGATAACCGAAACCCCTATGTTTCCTTTTCTTGAGAAATGATCTCACAATTCCGCCTGCCCGTTCGCTTATCTGACTCTTTTCTCTAAACCTAAAAGACACCCCACCCCTCATCCACAAAAAAAAGGAACGGGGTGCGTAAGGGATTGGGGGGAGGGGGATATTTGTCCTAAATGCTACTGATACAGAAGGCTTATCACGTGCGACGGAGGACCACATCAGCGCCTAATGAATTCAGATTATTTTCTGGCGTGTCCGCACGCACAAACTCGACATTACCTCCAAAATAAATAAATATATAGCGTTTGCTTTTCTTGCGAAACGCTAGAAGGGAGTGGGTAGGACTTACATTTGTAAGTCCCATTCGTAAGCGATCAAGAGAAGAAGGGGGGTTCTGATCACACCAATACTGCCAAGTCATCATTCAACGACTCGACTTCTTGTGTTGATGTGTATACTAGTAAAACTTTTAGTAAACAGACTGAGTATTCTAGTTGATAGGTCACAAAGCCGGTCCTGAAGGAAATACTAGTATGCGCGGTTAGCTATCGCAAACGGATACCATCATTGAACATAAGTCTCCTTCTGTCTCGAACGAAAAAGGGGGCACCGTAAGATTGCATACCCAAGAAGGTTATATTGAAGCACCTCTCGAAAACCGGCAAGAATTAGTCTACGATGAATTTATCTGCGATCACTGATTATCAATATCCAAAAGACCACTCGAGTATAACGTTAATGAGTATCAGGTGGTCTGTGAGAAAACGCTGTGACGATCGATAATGGTCGAACTTGGGTATGGTTTGATTATTTAATAGAATTTGCATTTTCATTGCGGCGGCGTAGAATTGCTCCGGAGAGGATTCAGAAAGTTAAGAACGTTTCTTAATTCCGTATGATCACCTGAGTAGATCGCCCTTCGTTTAAAAGCCTGCACACTACTACACAGTGGTGATCTTTCGTTCTTTTTGACATGGGAGAAGGAATGAAAAAACAATGCTCCCAAACGATAGGACATCATTGAAGATCCAACTTTGCGCCTCCCAGGTTTAACTACAAATAGTAGGAAGCAGTGGGTAGCCGCAAACAGGATCAGAGCAAGACACTGCAGGACTGCATAAACAAACACAGGTTGAGACAAATAGACTCCCCAATCTGCCCAAAGTGCAAGGAAGCCTTTCCCTAGAACACAGACCACTTGATGCTACATTGTCCAGTCACCCGACTTGAAGACGGCTATGCGATAGCCGATCTATCTGAAGAAATTTCTTAAACTGACTAAAAAGTAGGGGTACAAAGGTCTAACGCATACGATACTACCACTATTTATTAGGACGGCTCAGTCAGAACGTATTTACATAGGATTTGAAAATGACACTGTTATAGTCAACTGGAAAGCAGTACTGTGGCATTGTGTTCCACAGACGGGTAGAGTTAAGAAACTTTGTTTACAGAATTTACGTTTAGGCTTAGGCGTAGATATGGAAAAAATGTTAGCAGTTGTTGCTAAATGAGGGTTTGTTGCTAATATTTTACAGAGACTGAGACGCTACATATGTGCTCAGTCGAGCAGCTGCTATGAAAATAAGGATATGGTAAGGCTGGAAATGCAACGTTTCATCTAGTAGAAGGAGAAAGTCGGAAGGAGAAAAATAGATCGCACATTAGATTTTGGAGCTGGGTTTGTACTGTGTTAATACAGAAAAGGGGGCTCTTAGCAGTTTCTTCCAAGATGTGGCAACAGTACTCCATTTAAAGATAGTTTGGCTCTTATACAGAGAGAAAATTAAGCCGAGAATGAGATACCTACTGGAGGAGTAGAATGATTCAACGATTTTTCCGGCAATATTGGCAGCGGATCTGATATAAGACTTCCATTTCAGATCAGGAGTGAAGGTCAGTCCAAGAAGCTTTTCAAAACAAGAAACTTCGTCCAAACGAGAGGAATTCATTTTAATGTACATCAAGTGTGTATCAGAGATCTGGTAGTGAAAAGGTAAAAGTTTTGACTCAAATCAATGCCGGGATAATCAGAGAATTGCCGATATTATTTCCGGCGTTTTCCTTCTCTTAGATAACATATCTAATAGTACTATAACTTTCATTTTTCATTCAAGTGATGTCCTACAAGCATTGACGGCTATGGCTCTCCATCTGTCTGTCTCCCCCGAAGCATTCATGAATTCATTGTTGCTAATAATTTTTAATGTTGCCTAGGTGTTCAGACTCTCTACGTATGTCGCTGTCGTCCTTTGCTTCTTCTATCCACGATCTTTCCCGTTATTATTGACTGTTTGTCGGGTAGTAGTTTGATGACGATCGGGTGCCACCTGTGTATCGTGGTAATCCTTTACGAGCGAAGTGTTCTGATCTAGAAAGGTATTCACATTGTTTCTTGAATAAAAAGGTTGATGTATTTCTATAGATTTCTTTACAGTTTTACAGACAGTAGGTTGCATTTTTTTCTGTCCAAGCAGTTGTCATACTGGGCGATTTTTCTGACCATTTTACTCAGAAATATCTTCTGCTCAGCACAACGAAATACGAAACTATGAACAGAATAATTTCTATTCGCTTCCGTATAACATATGTCACCTGCTTTCCATGACCTCACATTACCCTAATTAGGGAACTAAGTGTGTTTTTACGTTGCCCAAGGGTCTCCCTCAGACTAGTGGAGAGAAGGAGGTTTTTTACTTTGACAGTATTGCTGTCCTGTTACCTTACTGCTATAACTACGTAAACATAATTTATTCTGCGAATGTCATTAAATTAACTCTAATATATTTGAACATGAAGGGTGAATCCTCCCTGCGGTACATACCATTTCCTCACCTTAAATTCCTGCTCAACTCCAAATTCACAATTTTCATTTTTTTTTAATTCTTAAAATTTAAATTCTCGTTCGTAATCTACTTAAATATATCAGCCTATCAATCCCTATCTAATGCAATCCAGTCCTAGATAAAATCTTAAATCACACCCGATAGTTTGAGCCCGATTTTTAAATTTTGCTGTGTAGAGATTGGGGAATCAGTTACTATTTCTCTCAGGTCGACACGGAAAAATGGTGCTTATCCGAGTTTGATAAATCTAATAATTTGTTAAAGTTATACTGTTTTCCAAAAAAAAAAAAAAAATTAGTGGTTTATTTACGAAAATTGTTTTATGTTAATTTTTATTTACAATATAAATAGTTTTATGCCAATTTTTATTTACGAAAATATATTATGTATCGCACACTAATAGATACTAAAGTTGATGCAAAATTACTGCCTCCTATTTTACATTACACACAAATGGGTTAGAGAGGATTTGTAAATGGTATTGTTATGATGACTAAACTTATGCATTCATTAGCTAAAAGTTTCATCTCTCTTACAGATATTTACAGTGGAAGATCCAAAGAAAGCAACCCATATCATAAACGTGCGTCAGAAGCACAGATACCTCATTAAATTTCTGGACAAAAATGCATTGATAATGATGGGTAATCTGTAGAAAAATAAATTCTGGAGCACAAAAGGTCGCTCGTTTTAATGATACCACTCCTGTTTTCGTAGTTCTTTTATCTTACATCCCTTTTCTTTTGCTACTTAAACTCATCATGTTTTAATGGCTTTGTTCGTCTTTAGTGACGTCATCCAATGTGCACGAAGTGTTTTGTGACTTCAATTATCGTGCTCAGGTCGCAGAATAAAATCAATAGTTAAATTTTATTTTATTTTATTTACTTATTTCCCGGATTTTTTACACAAGATCAGCTATTATGATAATGAAAGCATTCTGTGGAACGAATTGGATTCGAACTTCGCACATCCAAGTTTTCAGTTCGTGTGGTTTAACACTCAGCCACTATCACTATATTTTAGTTTTATAATCAGACATAATTCTGCCAGTAAAACCTCAGAAAGGATTGATATGTCGTAAAAACATATGAAGAAAAAATACATCGGGTAAATAAATAAAGTATATTTCCAGGGGCCTCTTTGCACAAAACTAAGGTCAAAATTCTTTTTCGCCAAATGTGCACTTTAAGATTTAAAATTAATTATTTCTGTTATGCAGACGTTGGAAGCGAAATGACTTCGAGATTGAATTTGAGGCCAATATGGCGAAACTGTGGGAGAGCATAATAAAGATTTATTTGAGGAGCATTTTTTTGTGTAGTCTTTTAGTTGATTTTCCGTGTAAAGTCTTTGTATTTTTCTCCCTTTTTTTTTGTTACGTTCTTCCTCTCTTTTAAATATTATTTTTTCTAAAGCAATTTCCCATTTTACGTTCTTTTCCCTCCCCCTCCCTCATTTTACTCCCTTTCTCCGTTTAATGCCCCTTCTATTTTATCTACTCTTATTTCTCTCTCTGCCATTCATTTCATTCTCACTAATTTCCCTCTCTCTTATTTCTCCTTTCACACTCTATTTCCCTTTTCATTCCCTCTCCTCTCATTTCTCTATCTCTCTTCTATTCAGTTCATATTCTCTTTCTTTCTCTTTTCTTCCTCCTTTCATTTTCACTCTCTCTCTCTCTTTTACGCATTTCATACTCTCTTTTTCTCTCTCCCATTTTATCTCTTTCACTCTCTCTCTTTTTCTCTTCCTTCGTCTCCCTTTAATTTCAAACTATTTTCTCTCCTCTTTTTTACTCTGTGCTCCTTTCTTCCTCTCTCCTCCCTCTCTCTCTCTCTCTCTTCTCTCTCTTCTCTCATATACCTAACAACTCACCGAACAGCTGTGTAAAGACTTACCCGTCCAAAAAAGGGGGGAGGATGGTGAGGATTGCAGTAATGGCGAGGTGCGACGAACAAGCCAAAGAGTTTGTTTGCACAACACGCAATCTTGTTCCCACAATCACAAAGGGAACCCTTGATTAATCGGGCCTTTTAATATTCTTAACGAAAAACAGAAATGATGGATTGTATGTGTTTAGGATTAGATGCGAACAAAATAATTGGACAGAGAAGTGAAAATAAAAAGCAAGAAAGGATACCAAGTAAAGAAAACCGTCCCCACCGACCCATCCTCTCTCTTCTCTCTCCCCATCCCCACTCAGCATCGATGGTGGCAAAAACACCAAAGATCCCTGTGTGAAATTGCATTTTACCCTTGATCGAATGAAATAATTAAACATGTATTATCCATCTTACAACACCCCGCTGATGAAACCTCAGAATTATTGATTCGTTGTGAAAGTAAAAAAAAAATATATATGTATAAACTCACAAACGTTTTTAAAGTAAAAAAAAAAAAAAATTCATAAGCATTTAAAATACATTTTTAAAAAATTATATAGCGAGTTAATAACGTACACATGGCAGTTTCTTTTTACAAAACAAATTCCATGCATAAATTTTGAAGATATAAATAAATCCAGCATTTAAATATTTTTTTTCCAAAATTACTGAATTTACATTGAATAAAATGTTTGATATGACAGAATTCCTCACTTGTCATCTTCGTTTCATTGTTATAAAAACTTATCAGTCTAAAATGCATTTTAGCCTGGCGAGTCTCTACGGTGACGAACTCGAAAATTTCACTTATGCCATATCTATTTTTTATAACTAAGATGGTTTCTCTCTCTTGTTTGTTCAACGTCAAGTTTAATAGACAATGCTTCAACCAGCTCACGTCGCTTGCTTGAAAAGATGCAGTTCATCAGGATGTATCTGTTCTGTCGGTCAAAAATAGTATCCCGGGTTGCTGACTTGTTGCATACAACGTGGCCGTTTTCAATTCTAATGTAAACAAATTCTTGCTGAGCCGCTGTCTTAATTAATCAAATTCTGCCCAATTACAACCATCATTACCAACGCGTTGTTTCATCGTCAACATGACAATTGATTAACGCTTATATTCGAGTGGCCTTTGGGATTTGATTAGTGGTGTCATCCTAGTAAAATGTTAGGGAATAAGGGAAAGATGCTAGTGCGTATGGGGTCTTACGCTGTTTTTTTCTGCTCGTATATATATATATATATAGAGAGAGAGAGAATAGAACGATAAAATTGTCGCCCTAGAAAAGATGACATGATTCCATTTCCGTTTGATGAAAACCAGTGTTCTATTTTTGTTGCAGACCATATACTAGTTGGCCAATTGTGTAAAAATTCCAAGAGCGATACGAGCCGTCTATCATGACTGAAAGTGACACAATATTCAACGAGCGAGATGAGGATGCTCTCTACCAATCCAAGTTATGACAACGGGGACATTGCCAGCACTCTCAAAATGCATCACTGGATTTTTACGAATAATAAAAATGTGCCCAGGGTGATGAAAACAACATTTCCGGCCAGGATTATGGTCTTTGGTGTGCTTTCAAGTGTGGGCCACATCATGTCACCTTACATCTTCGAAGTCTGCTTGAAAGTCAACACCAAAGTGTACATGGATGTGTTGAAGCGTGTGGTGATCACCTGGTGCAATCATGTGGCAGCTGGCAAAGCCTTGGTGTGGCAGCAAGACTCGGTCCCAGCCCACAAGTCCAAAGAAACCTAGGCTTGGCTTCGGAAAGAGTGCTACGATTTGTGCCCTTCTCTCACTTGTCCCCCTCCCCCGTCGACTTGAAACAACTGAATTACTTCGTTTGGTCATACGTGTAGAACATCATCAAGATGACATCCCGTAACACTAAAACTGGCCTGATCGCCAGCATCCACCGTGTATTCCCCGAGCTTCTGCCAGCGCTTGTGGAAAAGGTATTCTCTCAGTTGCGGACCCTATCGAGGCGGTGATTCAGGCTGACAGCGGTTACATTGAATATATGTCAACTCTACTACGCAATCAAGTTACCTGAATTGTTTTTTTTTAAATAAAAGTTTTAAAATACAGTTGTAGTGTTGTTTCTTTAGGACGACATTTTTACGTTCCACCATATATATATATATATATATATATATATATATATATATATATATATATATATATATATATAGTAAGTTATAAAATGTATATGGCGATTAAGCTACACTGAATATTCCGCGTTTCATCCACTCTAGGACTCTTCAGGCTTATGCACATAAGTCTGAAGAGTCCTAGAGTGGATGAAATGCGGAATATTCAGTGTAGCTTAATCGCCATATACATTTTATAACTTACTAACTAGCTCTACCTACGTATTGAGCACTTTTGAAGTAAATACTTAAAGTTTACGCATAAATCTATACTTTCGTATATTAATTTCATGTGAGTAAATTAAGTAGTTATATATATATATATATATATATATTAGTGAATGGCAAAGGTATATATTCCAAAGTTCATGCTGTTGACCATCTTACAATTTATTCCTTTAATTCAGTTGACATTTACAATTCTTGACAGTATTTGTTTCGTAGCAGAAAATCAATCACTTAATTATTATATCAATTAGTGAATCTATTTTGCCCTCCAAATTCAAAATGGCGTAATGTAAACATATTATAAGGTATTTACAGCTTCTCTTCACATTTTCGGATTTTAATCATGTCAAATGCGCTTTATTTCCTTTTAATAGATTGCTTGTTGTTATTTCTTCTGATGAGTTAAGGGCAAAATAGATTCAAGGAATAAATTGTAAGATGGTCAACATCATGAACTTTGGAATATAGACTTTTGTCATTCATTCACTATATTACTCTGTAATTACATTGAGCTTCTTATATAAGAATTGGTATATAAGGAAATAAAGATATATATATATATATATATATATATATATATATATATATATATATATATATATATATATATATATGTTTTTTGTTGTTTTTTTGTTTTTGTTTTTTGTTTTTTAAATTCAGCATTTTTTTTTTAAATAGAATGGTTACTCACCTTGGCGGGACCGCCAATCTACCCTGGGGAGAACTTATATTTTATTATCACTTTGTATTGTTTGTTAAACGCATCAGACGATAGAGGCAGCAAATAGCGCTGAACGATGGGGAGGAGAGGAAATAGGTTTTCTGGATATTTCATCAGAGGTTGGACGAAAGCATAATAAAAACGAAAAATAAAAATTAGAGAACAAAATTACAGTTGCGTTTCATATATTTCGAAAGAAAAAAGGGAAAAGCAAAATGAATCAAAATGCATAGCAGAAAGAAATGCCAAAAAAAATGGAAACGTATTATTAAACATTTCCTTTTCCATGTATAATACTTAGATTTATATTTAGCTTGATGCTTCTGAGCGACCAAAAACAATTATATTACCCACCACTGCTCCAGAAGCTACCTAAGACATGATTCGACCTTCTAGTGGTTCTTCATATTACCTTACAAACATCCAGTCGCGATGGCCACTTTAGCGGCTGTGTGGAATATGGAGTTGTCTTATAGTTACCATTGCCAGCAGGTCAACTTTGGCTCAGAATGGTACTATCTCTAATTGCATTTGATCAGACTCAAAATACTAAAGTTTAGAACGATAGAAAAAAACTATTTTACGAGAAGTATAAAGAGCAATGGCTATATTATGCATGAACCTCAAGAAAGGTTTAAGGAAAAAGATAGACGAAGAAATATTAGAGTCGATTCCTCATCGAAAATAGAGCAATCCATAAGAATATCGGGAAGAAAAGGGATACGCTCACAGCTGAAATACAATAGCTGGGTCTTAACAGGATTAAACGAAAGAAGCCTTTTCTTACTATAATATATAGTGTTAACTGTTGAAACATTATGTTGAACAAAGATGGCGGCAGTAAATAAAATCTACGAAGAATCAATGTAGTTCCGATCTTGATTGTTAAGTAATTCCTAGTAACAAAGATGGCGGCGAAGAATCAATGCAGTCCCGATCTTGGGTCTTAAGTAATTCCTAGTAACAAAGATGGGGGCGAAGAATCAATGCAGTCCCGATCTTGGGTCTTAAGTAATTCCTAGTAACAAAGATGGCGGCGAAGATTCAATGCAGTCCCGATCTTGAGTGTTAAGTAATTCCTAGTAACAAAGATGGCGGCGAAGAATCAATGCAGTCCCGATCTTGGGTCTTAAGTAATTCCTAGTAACAAAGATGGCGGCGAAGAATCAATGCAGTCCCGATCTTGAGTCTTAAGTAATTCCTAGTAACAAAGATGGCGGCGAAGAATCAATGCAGTCCCGATCTTGGGTCTTAAGTAATTCCTAGTAACAAAGATGGCGGCGAAGAATCAATGCAGTCCCGATCTTGGGTCTTAAGTAATTCCTAGTAACAAAGATGGCGGCGAAGAATCAATGCAGTCCCGATCTTGAGTGTTAAGTAATTCCTAGTAACAAAGATGGCGGCGAAGATTCAATGCAGTCCCGATCTTGAGTGTTAAGTAATTCCTAGTAACAAAGATGGCGGCGAAGATTCAATGCAGTCCCGATCTTGAGTGTTAAGTAATTCCTAGTAACAAAGATGGCGGCGAAGAATCAATGCAGTCCCGATCTTGGGTCTTAAGTAATTCCTAGTAACAAAGATGGCGGCGAAGAATCAATGCAGTCCCGATCTTGAGTGTTAAGTAATTCCTAGTAACAAAGATGGCGGCGAAGAATCAATGCAGTCCCGATCTTGGGTCTTAAGTAATTCCTAGTAACAAAGATGGCGGCGAAGAATCAATGCAGTCCCGATCTTGGGTCTTAAGTAATTCCTAGTAACAAAGATGGCGGCGAAGAATCAATGCAGTCCCGATCTTGAGTCTTAAGTAATTCCTAGTAACAAAGATGGCGGCGAAGAATCAATGCAGTCCCGATCTTGGGTCTTAAGTAATTCCTAGTAACAAAGATGGCGGCGAAGAATCAATGCAGTCCCGATCTTGAGTGTTAAGTAATTCCTAGTAACAAAGATGGCGGCGAAGAATCAATGCAGTCCCGATCTTGAGTGTTAAGTAATTCCTAGTAACAAAGATGGCGGCGAAGAATCAATGCAGTCCCGATCTTGGGTCTTAAGTAATTCCTAGTAACAAAGATGGCGGCGAAGAATCAATGCAGTCCCGATCTTGGGTCTTAAGTAATTCCTAGTAACAAAGATGGCGGCGAAGAATCAATGCAGTCCCGATCTTGGGTCTTAAGTAATTCCTAGTAACAAAGATGGCGGCGAAGAATCAATGCAGTCCCGATCTTGGGTCTTAAGTAATTCCTAGTAACAAATATGGCGGCGAAAAATTAATGCAGTCTCGATCTTGAATCGTTTCGAGACAGAGGCGACGGCGAACTGATTGAATCCAAAATTCGACATTTTTTTATAACTTTTGAAGCTTCTTCTTGGTTGATTGTTATAACTGTGGTTATAAAAACGGTTGTCGAAATCATTTGAGTCATACCCTCATTATTAGTCAAAAACATTTTAGCATATAGCTGAACCTAGGTAAACTTATGGATCAACTGCATGTTTCAACTGATCCGAGGAATATCGGCGAGAAGCAATAAATGAATAGAGGGTGGAGTTATCATAAATGTAAATTTTCTGAGTAATATTGTGTGGAAGGTCATGGTGAACGTAGTATAGAGCCTTGATAACATCGGCATTGCTAGGAAAAGTAAATGAAGATACATCATCCAGATTTACTAGCAAGCTTCGGTCAGAAAGAAAAGACCTAATAACATCAAGTACATTACAACTAATACCAAGGTTATGTTAAAGACCAGAATGCCACACTCTATCGAACGCGTTCGAAATTTCAAGCGGAATGACTCTATCATCTCCTAAATTATTCTTAAACCGACAGATCCGTTCAGTTGAAACAGTTAATAGATAAGCTGCTGCACAAAAACCGTGAAAGCCACATCGAACATTATTAAGGACGCTGAGACTTTCCAGAAAATATACAACCCTGCTGTTTTAATGCACAAATTTGAGGGGAAATGTTCATTTATATAATACTAAAACTCTGTCGTTCTTGCTTGTTTGCTTGCGCACTATCCTCCTCCTACTACTACTGTGCCTCCTCTTCTTGCTACTACTATTACTTCTCCTCTTTACAACTACTACTACGCCTCCTTTCCTCCTCTTACTACTACTACTACGCCCCCTCTTCCTTAATAAATAAGGCAATAGAAACATGTGATACATTTTACAAATCAAGATGTTATACATTCAAGATAAAATTATGGTAAGGAGCAAAGCAATTTACAGAAATAGTTATATTGCACTTTTGGTAATAAGTTAGCGGCTTACGATTGCAAGACTCATATGAATTAAAACATCATCGAAGAAATAAAATTTTGGCAAATTTCACAATAAATTTTAAGTTGGTTGGTTGGTTGTTTTTGTTTTACGGCATATCAAACCTTTTCGGGTTATTTAATGCCGAATCCAAAGATTTTGAAGAAAAAAATTTTAATAGAATATATTTGTTATTTTCAAGCCGGTTTCTATTCAACCCATAGTTGGAACCCTAACAGGTACTACCACTCTGGGTCAGAGTGGACCTGGGAGCAATGGTAATTAAAGGGTGGCTCCACACTCCCCAAAGCCAACAAGCTGGGGCCTCACCACTGGATATAGTTTAAGGTCATATCCAGGACCCCCATTGAGGGGGGCAGTCGGTGTATTCTAATGCCCCACCGACAGGGCCTAAATTTTAAGAGAATTCTAACAATTCTTGGATGGAAAGTGATGAATATAAATGATTTTTTTATAATTTCTTCAACCTACTTAGACAGTAAGCAGTGGTATTATATATTATTATATAGATTTTAAAAAAGTATTTGATATTTTATAGGACAGTGCGGTCTAATGGGTTTTAATATAAGCGCTAAAGCTTTCTGTCAGTAACAACGTTGTCTGATATTTCACAAATAAATTCGTTGAGCCTAATGTGTGACCATAACTGTATAACAAACGCTGTGTTTGCTCTGCGCTAATCTCGGCATTGTTTTAAAATTACATTAACGACTATATGACGTCACTAAAATCTCCTTCTCTTTAACAGCGCCAGCCCTCACCCTTCCTTTTTGAATTTCCAACGTCTTTTTCCGTTTCTCTGAAATAGAACTGCGTCACACTGTGCACGTGAAACATTTTCAAATATTTTGTACTGGTATTTTTTGTTTCTTAATCTCATTCATCCAGAGGAAGTCTCGAAATAAAGACGAAACGTTGATGAACACATAATACGGTGTGTTTCCTTTTTAGTTTATATATATATATATATATATATATATATATATATATATATATATATTTATCCACTTACCTAGTGTTTCCTTTTCAGATTAAATATGTTTTAACTCATTTCAAAGTGTTTTTAACATGTTTCATTAATTGTTTGCTCGTATATATATATATATATATATATATATATATACATATATATATATATGTATATATAATGCCATGTTCATAAATAAAAGTTAGAAATTTTTTTCTTTGTCATTAATGTTTTTGCCTCGCATTTTTAGTGTCATATTTAAAAAAACAAAATCCCTGCGGACGACAAATGAGTTTCGCCCGTTTCTTCCGGGAGTGACTAAACGCATGCGCGATGAAGGATGGATCCGCACAAGGTGGCTCAAGTTGGTGACAAATATGTTATACGCGCTGCTTAAGTTACGGGTGTCGAATAAGGACGAGGATATTAGATGTAACCGATAAGAAAAAAAATAGAAAAAAAAAACAAACTAAAAGATAATGAAATATAAAAAAAAACAATGTCTAGGTTTGATAATGTTGCGTTTTCATCACAGGAAGTATTCTATTTAACTTTGGCGACAAAGGAAGTTTAAAGATGAATACTGTTGACAACGAAGCGAACCTTGACCCCTCGGGCCAAGAAACTACGACTGCTGGTGATTAGGGATTGTATTATTTGCAGGATACGATAGAATGGGCCACTGAATATATGGATGAGCTGCACTGAAGTGTGAAAGGGGGGCATGGAAAGCTATGATTAAGGGACCAGACCCCTCTTTTAAATCTTGAAAATTGGCTTTAATAAAAACACAAACATAACGAGAGAGGAAATTGTTGGTGATTACAATTTATATACGTTTATTATAAACATCAACACGCAAATGTCTTTTCTAACATCTGTTCGTCCGTTTCTTTCCAAGCATAAATTCCTTTCTTATTATTCACATTTGTGTGTCACGCCTTTTATGACGTGGCGCCGTATTATTGTAAACAGAAGTGAATCGTATGCCTGGCGTTTCGGGTTCGATTTCTGTTTGGGTTACTATATAATTTTCACAGGTGATAACGCTGTGAATCCATATAAGAAAATGTATTGAACGAAGTTGTTATAAAATATATATAATATTACTTTGAAGAACTTAATATATATTTTATATCTGTCTGTCAGTGCCAATTTTTCTCTGAAATTACTGGACCAATCTGCGTGATATTTTGTATGGAATTTGTCTGTGATAATCTGCAGCGAATTACGTATTGTAGTACCCGTTCAATGCACAGTTTTAGATTAATAGGAAATAATAGGGATTAGTTATGAGAACATAACGTACTCTATAGGCCTTCTCGGAAACTACTCGACTTAACAGAGAGTAGTATATAATGCAAAAATGGGCATGAATTACAAGTCAACGGCCTATAACTTTTACCGACTTTCTTAACGAAAAAAATCTAGTAATTTAACTATTGATATTTTTACGAAGAGCTTTATTTCACCTGTTATGTCCTTATATTTTCTTATAAACTTTGTCAGCTGGTCTGTCACACTTAATTTTCAAATAGCATTTTTCGGTTGGTTGGTTGGTTGGTTGTTTTGTTTTACGGCATATCAACCCTTTTCAGGTTATTTAATACTGAATCTGGTGATTTTGAAGAACGTTTTTTTAATATAGTGTATTTGTTTTTTAAGTC
>NC_136483.1:179193985-179203985 GCF_053919585.1 Euprymna scolopes
AAATGCTGTTTTAATTTGAATCATGACAGACTACCCGACCGGTAGACAAAGCCATTTATGAACTAGCGAGGGCGCATCTTAAAAAGGCATCATTAACGCAAACTTTGATTTAAGTTACAATTGGAGTCTTTCTGTAACAAGATCACACTTGTAAACAAATGTTGGTAGAAATTGAAACTATAATTCTTCTTGGGTCGATTCGCAAGAGAAATAATAAAGCTTCCAAGAAAATTAAATACATGTCATTAAAAGACTTAATGGACTTTCTTTCACCGGATCCATACACAGAAATGCCACCTGAAACACTTAAAATGAGATAATGAAAAATAATACGGAAAAAATACTTAAAATTGTGCGCAAAGAATTGAAACGAAATACTTCTGTCTACGCAATAAACAAGTTGGAAACAGGAAATTCATGGCGCCCGGGAAAACAAATAAAGAATGCGATTTTGCAGGCTTTTCTTTTCTTTTCTTTTTTTTTTTTTTTCATGCCAAACAAGAAATATTCCCATCGAGACGAAATATTTGGGGTCGTATTTATAGAAGACATCATGGGTGGGGAGTTGTGCATCTAGATGTTTGTTCGGATTACATTTAAATTTCAGTATGTTGGTCAAGTCAAGAAAACAGAATGAAAGTGAATTCCAAATATGTAAGGAAAAATTAATTAATGGATAAATCTTTACATCATTTCGAAATTTTTTATGGGAAGGGGTGGGATTTTGTTGCTAGAATATTTAAACGCAACAATGGCGATTAGTAAAGCAAATAAATGAATGAATTTTTTGGAGTTTTGTTTACCCTAAACAATGTATTAAGACGAAAGTAGATACTGTGATTAAGAGCCAGATTATAGGAGATATTTTAGGTAGGAGGTTGTGCAACTTTTTCTTCGATGTTTTATTTGAAGATAAATTGACTCATGAGAGAGAGAGACTGATGTTCCCTTGCAAACAATTTGCTTCGTAGCATATAACTTAACAAACAGAGACACGCGCACGGACAAAGACCGAATTAGCTTAGATTACAAAGTTTTCTAAATCATTGGCCGTGTCTCATTTAGATGGCTTCCACTGAGATACTGATTTCAAAATTTTTGTTCTGTTTAGCTATAAAACGCCATTCTTTATTGTTCAACTTATACAATCCGCCAATTTCGATAACGTATATACCTTGTGCATCCATTCTTTTTTGAAAACTTTTATCCTCATCTTTATAGTTGTTGTTGTTTAACCTTCGGGGCCTATGGCGCAGTGGATAGAGGCGTAGAATTTTTTCAGTTCAAGGTGAGCATTGTCTGAAGATATGTTTCAATCCTGCCCGAGCCGGCCAGTGGATTACTGGACCAAAACGCCGTGAGACAACAACCATGGGGGGGCAGTAATTACTGTGGATAAGTTACAAAACTCAAGGTTCCTATCCTGTCGCGATTAATAACCTGAAGAAGGCCAGAGGAAGAGTTGGCCGAAACGTGGTGAAACAACAACTATGAACAGTTCGCAAAAAAATGAATACACAAATTATAAAGCCTCATCTCAAACTATAAACATGAATAAATAAAAATGTATATACCTTCTTCAGATAAGTAAAAACCAAGGGATGTTTTTTTATTATTATTATTATTATTATTCAAAGAGAGCAATGCAAATTAATAAAAAAAAAAAAAGTTATGGGAGCCAGAGAAAACAAAACGAGAAGAAAGAAGGAATGGTAATGCTCTGCAGATCTAGGTTGTCACGAAATGCACTAAGTGTGACAACTGTTAAAATTTATACTAGCTAACGTAATCGTTGTTGATGTAGAGTCTCTAATATTTAACAATTTCTCTCCAGTATAGTAGTCACCAACCGGTAGTACAAGGATCATTGGCAGTTCGTGCACAATTGATTATGATTGTCACAAAAAATTTACATTATTTCTATTTCAACATAAAAATATGACGAATAACAAAACTGGCATAGTATTTTCTTTTCACAATTTCATATTTTTCGTTTTACATCAATTGGGTGAGAAATCCACAAACATATCACAAAAAACGAGAAATCATATCGCACTAAAATGTTTCATAATTTTCAATTAAACCTCTGTAATATATTTATCTTTATATGTCCATCCGTGCGTTCCACTTTCTTCCGAAACTACTAGTCCGATCCGGCTGAACATTAGTATAGATCTATTTTATGGCTAGGAGAAGCGAAACAACTATTATAGTTTCCGCTTGATGCACGGTTGGGGATTGGTAAGCATTAATATTTAATACAAGAATAAGCACAAATTTAACAATATTAGACCATCAAGCATAAAGCACTCCCAAGTAAACGGGATATAACTTTTGCACGTTTTTTTACGAGCTAAATATCTAGTTTATTAAAAATTTACGCTATAAACTTTTATTGAAAAAATCAATTCAGGTAACTTGATTATGAAGTATAGCTGACATCTATTTAATGTCGCCATCTTCAGCCTGGATCATCTTCTAGATAGGAGTCCGGATCTGTGAGCATTCCTTTTCCACAAGCACCGGCGAAAGTTCCGCGAATACTCGGCGATCAAGCTGGTTTTGGTATTGTGGGAAGTCATGTTAGAGACGTTCTCAACGTATGACCAAAGGAAGTAGTCCGGCGAATTCAGGTCGGTTGAGGAGGGCGGCCAGTGAGAGAAGAGTACAAACTCCTAGCACTTCTTCTGAAGCCAAGCTTGGGAGTCTTTGGACTTGTGGGCCGGCGCTGATTCCTGCTGTCACATTGAGGGTTTGCCAGCGGCTACCTGATTGCACCAGGGGATCACCGCAATCTTTAGCACATCCAGGTACACTTTTGTGTTTACTTTCAAGCCGATTTCGAAAATGTGAGGTTGCAGTATGTGGTCCTCACTTGAGACCACACCAAAGACCATAACTGCGGCTGGAAACTTTTTGTTCATCTCCCTGGGAATATCCGTGTTATTCCTGGCATTCCAGTGATGCTTTGAGAATGCTGGTAATAGTCCGGTTTCATGAATTGGATCGGTAAAGAGCATTTGTAGAGCGGCGCATCTCCGATCTCGTTCGTTAAACATTGTGCCACATTCAGACTTAAGAGAAGGCTCGTATCGCTCTTGGGATTTGTACACAACTGGCTGATTAGTAAACGGCAGCACTAAACTTCTCTTTTAAATTTGACCGAGAAAAAATTGTGTGCACCATCCCTAGGTTGGTGACCATTATCATGTCAGGTTTGGTCATGATCGGTCCAGTGCTGTGGGCTGTAATAGATTATATATACAAAGGTTACAATTTTGACCTTAACCTTGAAAAATGGTGGGCACCACCCTTAGGTTACCATCATCAGGTCTGGCTTGGTTATGAACGGTTCAATAGTGTAAGTTGTAGGAGTGTTGTTCACACAGTCATACACACACACGAACGCCACTACTTATATATATATATATATATATATATATATATATATATATATATATATATATGAGAGAGAGAGTTGATATTGTCGGACTGACTTCCTCATCTTGGTTGTTATAGTCACAACGTTTCGGCCGTTTTGCCCTCCGGCCTTCATCAGGTGTTTTGTATCGAACTGGAGAACCGTTTGTTAGGAGTCTCGAACCCAACCCTTTATTATTATTACGGGGGTACCGTGTTCGGACTCCAGCTAGGCTCTGGGACATAGTTGCTGATTCTCTGTTTTGAATGTTACTTTTCACTGCCTTCGTTCAGGATTGAACTCAGCACCTTTGAGTAACTGTAAACTTTGATACAACGCCATATGTCCCAGTGACACCTCATCTCAAAAATACAGACAATTACTATGAGAGAGAGTGTCGGTCGTGACGGGGACAAAAGTATCACATGATTTCTATCCGTCTTTCTTCCTCTGTATTTCACTTCTTCCTCCTCATCCTGCCTATTTCTCTATTAGGATATACAAACATACTTACCTCAAGTTAGTATAAGTGAAATAATTCTTTGAAAAAATTATAGTTATAGTGATAACATTAAAAGATGTGTGTTTCTTTTTAGAAATTATACAATTGAGATTACGCCAATTAAACAATACTAACTTTTCGTGTGTGTTTTTAAAAAGTTTAGTTGAACATACAAACATACATTTGCTTTTTGTATAATAGATTGACATTTTTTTTTTTCGGATTTTATCATATTGTAGACTTGTGTCAAATGTATGTCTGAAATTACATAACATTTTGAAACCAATTTCTTTACACAATTTGCTTATTTTAAGATGAACAATGCTTATCTTATGTTGCCACTTATGGGCGTTTTTAATTCAGCGAATGTCAATGTGAGTTTAAAGAATAACCGTCAATGATATTAGCTTAATGCATTGCAATCGACAGGAATTGAAATTTTACTTAACACTTCCAAACGATTCGTAATATTAAAGCAAGCAATGATATAGATAATCGCATTACAAATCCAGTGAAAGAAGAAACGTTTATTTTTATTTATTATCAAATAATGGAAGCCATTTTCGAGGAAACGCAAAATGTCGGCTATCAAATTTCAAAATGGCCTCTAATGTCCATTAAGCGATTGCTGAAGTCGAGTGGTTTTGTTCGAAAAAAACTGAACAACTAAAATTAAGCTGCAGATGCAGAAAGCTTGAAAGAATTTTATTGAATAGAATAAATGGTTTACCTAACAAAATGTAAATGGTCTGTTCTAGAATGTAAAACCTTTCAAACGTTAAGCCTCCATTCTAAGCGGAAACTTCTAATGTCGTTTGCCTGATATGAAGCTATCAAATTGAGGTGAATAGTAGAGTTTTCTGTTTCACGTTTTATTTTGACACGTGGTAATAATGCGCCTAAATTTTAATATAAAGGAATTATATTTACATTAGGCGGGGGGAGGGTTCTTGGTTTTGCATGGTCGTAAAATACGCTTAGATAATTAAATAATTTGTCCAGATTTTGTATATATTATTATAGAGTCGCGATTTCAAAATTAAAAAAAAAATATTTGGGTGCCATCTGCTAAAAGCGAAACTGAAAGCAAAACTGTAGCATTCAAAGTTGGTAACGTTACCACTCTACCAACGTGACACTAAGATAAATGTACAAAATGTATAGGATTTTTTTTTAATCCTTTGTGATCTCTTAAAACTATTTTAACGGGCTGAAGACCCTTAAAAGAACGGTCCATAAAAAATCAAATCATTTGAGGCTCCTAGCGCCGCTCTGCGAGTTTAAGTTTCGGAAGAGATAGTTTGAGAATATAGGGACATACAGACATAGCGCCTTTTATATATTAGATTTGTAACGTCGCAGGAAAAAACAAACAAAAATAAATAAATCCAACTCTGCTTGGGGGGGGGGGGCAAAACGCATTTATTACTGTTACTTTCGAAACAATGCTTCTTGTTTTTTTTTATTGTTTATTTCCTCTGCCATGTTAACAAAACCCCGCCGTCTCGACACCAGCTTAAAAGTCTCTGCCACCACAAGGACATACGTCCATCTCGCCCGTAGCACTTACTTCTCTCCTCGGCCACACGCCGGTCATAGCCAGCCATTTCTCGTCTCCGACTTTACACGTTCGTCTTTCCCAGTGCTCACTTTGCTTCTATTGCCGACCATGTGGAGTTTTTTTTTTCCTTTTCTTCTGATGTAAGCCCGCGCACGCTTTCTTATTTGCATATATGCTCAAACGCTGCTGCTGCTGCTGCTGCTGCTGCTGCTGTTGCTAATACATTCTGTAGCTCTCTACCTTTCGGCTGCTACTGCTATTTTCTACAGAGCTCCGTTATATATTTTCTCTCATATGTGAGCCGCAAAACTCTGCCTAATTCAGGCATTAATTTATTGTGCTTTATTTTAGTTATACCACACGAACTTGTATCTCTTTTAGATTTCGTAATGTGTTAATCATAAAAGAATCACTAATTCTCAAGGCGCAAAGACTACTTGAGGATAGGGCGTATTGCGTGTCAGATGAATTGTTAGACGCCACTTTGAAGATTGGTAATGATTAGGGCTATGACAACAGAATATTCGTTTGTTTTGACTCTTGAGTATATATCTATTAAGGTCTTATATGTTTTTATATAGACGGATGTGGTTCTCGGTTAATTGACTGTGGCGGATATATACTTGAGAGGCAAAAAAATGAAAAGAATATTCTGTTGTCACAGTCCTAGTTATGATGGTGCAAGTTTGGCAGAATTTGATAATTTAAAAGCAGACTCAATAATTATACTTGAAAACGACAATCAGCCGGGAAGCAGCCTCGATGTATTGCATTGCGAAGACGCGTATCCCTTGGAAAAATGTCATACGTATACTTATGCAAGGTTCGCTTAGTTATTAGCACAAAAGGGAGTGAAATTAAATTTATTGACAGTAGTTGTAGAAAGACGAGTTACCCTTTGTTGCTGTTTTACAGAGAGGGAAATAAATTGAAGTTCAGCCGAGCACCCGCGATAGAAATAAAGATAAAGTAAAGAATGACTTTTTAAAACCCTTTTGATATTATCTGTCGCTTTTAAGGAAGATAAAAGGACATCGCTTACTAGATTGTGAAGTCGTTTTGTATCTTGTCAAGGCAAAAAAGGAATTCCCTAAACAACACTTCCCCAGATATGGCAACAATACTCCATCTTGAGGTATGTATGTTAATATAGCTGGTGGATGATATAACAATTACTCATTTGCTCCCTAAAATCGTCTTATATTTATTAAATTGTGCAAGTAGTGATTACAATAAACTAAGATTTATCAGTGTGTTAATGAATCAACACAAACTGTTGCAGTATATTTAGCACAATTGTACTAGCTATGATCAAAAAGAGTTGGAGGATTATATTTAAAAACCAGATAGGAACCTCTTTAGGGGGGCCTTTGTGGCCTTCGGGCCAAGATCAAAGTGTAGTATCTGTTCCGGCAGATGCTGCACTTAAGATAATTTGTACCAGTCAATGGAGGGGAAACCCTCTATACTGGGACAATTATTATTTTTGGTAACCAGAGTGCCCCCTTTTTGCCTACTTTTAGGGGAGCTGGTTTTTACCTCACATTAAAAACGGCCTTGTGCCTAATTTGCTCAGTGGGGGAGCAAATAAATACCATCTGTTCCGGCAGATGCTGCACTTAAGATAATTTGTACCAGTCAATGGAGGGGAAACCCTCTATACTGGGACAATTATTATTTTTGGTAACCAGAGTGCCCCCTTTTTGCCTACTTTTAGGGGAGCTGGTTTTTACCTCACATTAAAAACGGCCTTGTGCCTAATTTGCTCAGTGGGGGAGCAAATAAATACCATCTGTTCCGGCAGATTCTGCAAGCAAAGACCATATGTGGGGGCAGCCCTTCATATCAGACCTTGGTCAATGTAGGGGCAACCCTTCATACCAATTGTCACTATCCAGCTCCTCTACTCCCCGGGGAAGTGGTCCCCATTTCCCCTTCACTCCTCACTTTAAAAATCGGTCTTGTGCCTAATTTGCTCTGTGGGGGAGCAAATAAATAGCCCCCCTTGGTCAATGTAGGGGCAACCCTTTATACCGATTGTCACTATCCAGCTGCTATCCAATTCATACCAATTATCACTATCCATCCACTATCCAATTCATGATGTTGGCCATCTATTATTTATTCCTTACATTCAGTTGACATTTACAATTCTTGACAGTATCTGTTTCGTAGCGCAAAATGAATCACTTAATTGTTATATCAATCGATGAACCTATTATGTCCTTAACTCATTAAAAAAAAAAATAGAAAAATCAATCCGTCAAAAGGAAATAAAGTCTTATTTGGCGTGATTAAAATCCGAAAATTGGAAGAGAAGCTGCAAATTCTTTTAATATGTTTGTATTACGCCATTTTGAATTTCAAAAATAAAGTCGTCACACACACACACACACACACACATATATATATATATATATATATATATATATATATATATATATATATATATATAATAAAAATTACAATAAGTTTACCAAGGTAATCAAAATGGTAAACTTAAAATATATTATAAATATTAAAGAGTTAATATTTACATATATACATATTTTTTGGATTCATCCAGCCTTGACAGACGTGTTTTTAAATATTCTCTCTAGTACTTTTCTTTTAATGATTTGGAATTCATTCCATTTGCGCTTTTTTCCAAGGAACTCTGCCTTTTGGATTATTTTGGACCATTTGGAATTTACCCATTGGATTGAAATTTTAAATTCGACCGTTTTGGATTTTACCATTTTTGGATTTTTACCCTTCACCGGACTGTCCATTCATGTGAAATCTTTTTATCATTTTTCTTTTGCCTCCTGTTCCCCTTACCTAACCCTTTTTTTAACCAAGTAAGATCTGTGACTTACTTGTAGTTTCATTAAATACTTTTATATGCAAAATCCGATCCTGCATTTTGCTAATTCCTGCCCTCTGATGAGAAGGAGAGTATTTCTTCGAAACTCCGCGGATTAAGGACTATCCACTTATCTTGTGTTTCCTTTTTAAAAATTAAATATGTTTTAAACTCTTTTTCAAGATGTCTTTTGGCATGTTTTATTAATCATTTGTTCATATATATATATATATATATATATATATATATATATATATATATATATAAGGTTTTCATCTTAAATTCTACGCAATTATGCAGAATCTAGAAACTATGCATAAATAGAATTCATCGTAATAAGAAATCTTAAAAAATAAATAAGTAATCAACGCTTGTTTTTAAAGGAATATGCAAATTAAGAAACCTTCATGTAGTCGCTCACATATCCATGACGGAGTATATTAAAAAGTTTGTTTTAATATTTTTTTTAAATAGAAAGAAGTAGGCTTTTAATATCAATTCATTGCGAGAAAATATAACACAGCTGTATATTTATATAGATTAGAAATTTTTCTGACCGGATTGATACTGTTTTACTCGGGACAACCACGATTAATAATCACAATTGGATAATGTTACTTTTCTTAAGAGAGTAATTTCTTGTCAATTCTTTTCGGGTCATTTTTCTATTAATATAATTGCTTTCCTCTCAAAAGGATACATAATGGTTACTTGATTTTTATAAAAATCGCCGCTTATCAAGGGGCAAAGGCCACTCGAGGAAAAGGCGTATTACGTGTGTAAGGTATACAGTGAAACACTGGGACTGCTTATTGTTCAGAAATGACTTGTTTTAAAGTATTAAAGATAAAGTATTTATTTATTTTAAACTTGAATGTTGTAGTCAACCGAGAAGAAACACCAGGTTACTGCGTTCGATAAACTAGTAGTTTGAGACAATAAATTTACTCGTGGAAGTTCCGTTTAGTTTAGGTACACAGAGGAAGAAAGGGAGAAATATTTGACAATGGTTGTACCTATTTAAAATGCCTCCCCACGGGACAGATTTAGACACCAGGGTCGTTTTTTAACGTGGAGAAAAGGAACAAAAATAAAAATTGTCTCAGTCGTGAAGGATTTCTCCTCCACTGACAGAGAACAAGAAATTGAAGTGCAGCATCTGAAGAACAGATGGTATTTATTTGCTCCCCCACCGAGCAAATATGGCACAAGGCCGATTTTTAATGTGAGGAGTGAAGGGGAAATGGGGACCAACTCCCCAAGGAGTAGGGGAGCTGGATAGTGACAATTGGTATGAAGGGTTGCCCCTACATTGACCAAGGTCTTATATGTGGGGTTTCCCCCACATATGGTCTTTGCTTGCAGTATCTGCCGGAACAGATAGTATTTATTTGCTCCCCCACCAAGCAAATTAGGCACAAGGCCGATTTTTAATGTGAGGAGTGAAGGGGAAATGGGGACCAACTCCCCGGGGAGTAGGGGAGCTGGATAGTGACAATTGGTATGAAGGGTTGCCCCTACATTGACCAAGGTCTTATATGTGGGGTCGCCCCCACATATGGTCTTTGCTTGCAGTATCTGCCGGAACAGATGGTATTTATTTGCTCCCCCACCGAGCAAATTAGGCACAAGGCCAATTTTCAATGTGAGGAGTGAAGGGAGGGGGAAGGG
>NC_136483.1:179208985-179211485 GCF_053919585.1 Euprymna scolopes
AACTTGGAGCATGCTTTTTCTACAAGCGCCGACGGGGCCTCGGCCAATACGCAACAAATGGCGGCGATCAGGCTTACTTTGATGTTGTGAGAGGTCATGTTGGTAATGTTCTCGGTGTATGGCTAAACAAAGTAATCCAGTGGATACAAGTCGGGGGGAGCCAGTGAGAGAAAGGGTACACTCCTTCTAAAGCCAATACTGGGTCAAGTGGCTACCTGATTCCACTATGGTATCACCACACTCTTCAGCACATCGAAGTACACTTTGTGTTGACTTTCAAGCCAACTTCGAAGATGTGAAGTGGCATGATTTGGCCCTACTTTAAACCACACAAAAAGATCATAACCGTGGCTGGAAACTTTGTTGAGTTGCGCCCTTAAGCGTTAAACCGTCCGGATTTGCATTTTGAAAATGTTGGCAAAGGTCCTGTCGTCAGAACCTGCATCGGTAGAGAGCATGAGTTGTACAACGGCGCATCTCCTATCTCGCTCGTTGAATATTGTGTCACTTTCAGACATGATAGAAGGCTTCTTTGCTCTTCGGGTGTGTACACAACTGGCTAACTAGTAAACGGTTTTCAACACTAAAAGAAAATCGGTTTTCGTTAAACGGAAATGGAATCATGCTGTCTTTCTTATTAATTTGATAATTTAATAATTTTGTTTAACTTTTGTTTTCCTTTATTTCATATATATGCAAGCAAACATTTTTTACTGTTTATTCACCCCAAACAGGTCACAATGCCACTGTCGTTAGAGGCTACTAATAGGGACCAGATTTGCCGGGATACTATGTAGGGAGTTGGGCAGCGAGATTCTCTTTACACTTGAAATTTTGTATGTGAGTATAGTCACGGAAGCAGGGGCTTGGAATAAAATTTCAAATTCTAGAAGTTTAAGAGAAGAAACTATTTGAGTAGAATGCTTTACAACATCTAGGGATCTCTAGAGTGTAGAGGTGGGATTTTGCTGTTTGTCTAGTTTGGCAAGGGTATTTATGTCGATGGAGTACTAGTGCTTTGAGTTTGAGCACATCCCATGAAAGTACTTGTAAAAAGGCACAGGGATGCCACATTTCGGCGATGGGACAGAGGTTGGAGTTTGGCCGACAGTGCGGGACTTCTTAGATCGGCGACTCTCTTTTTTTAATCCTATCTAGGAGCAAAAGACTAGCGGCACTGCACCAGCCCAGATATGGCAACAGTGTTCCATGCGTGGGTGAATAGTGGCTTTGCAGAGATACAGGATACTCTCAAGTCTGAGTAAGCTTCTAGCACGGTAGAGAGAGCCCACCTTCCTCGCAGCAACCTTGGTGATTACTTCAATGAATTTGTCCCAATGCATGTTGTTATTGAATGTAAAGCATAGGAGCAGGGAGGGAAGTACTTTCAGTTAGTTTATCATTAGCCAAGGCAGTCAGTGATTGAGAGGGTTTCTTGTTAACTTTTTAAAAGAAATAAGCTTAGCCTTTAGCTCAAAAAATATAAACCTATAATTTCAGAGAATTTATTATAAGGAAAATAAATTAGTGAGCGTAGAATTTTCCAGCTTGATTATACCTTCTTTTATTTCTTCAATATTTCTAATAATTTTAGTAGCACAATAAAAAAATTAATGAATATTCCATTTTCCTTTAATTTGACACAAAAACGATTTTTATAATAAAAAAAAATATATGAAAAAGAGGTATAATCGACCAAAGAATTATGTTTGATTTAATAAAAGAATGCTTCCTAAATACTCACAGACCGTGTGTGTATATATATATATATATATATATATATATATATATATATATATATAATGCTCCCTATCTTGAGTTAAGCATATTGAGAAATGATATACAAACTGTCATTAGCGTATTAATCGATATTCTTTGTGTAAACAAATCGAGCTTAGGCATTTGGACAATGTTAAAACATTGTTAATTCATTATCCGCACAGCATCAGCCGCATAGCGTAATGGTGAGAAGCGTTGACTGTCGTTCGGGCGGTCGAGTTTCGATCCTGACGAGGTAGTTGCTTGTCTAGTCGCACTGATGAGCTGTGCTACAGCGAAACAGTACTGTGTGTGGATGACTATATATATATATATATATATATATATATATATATATATATATATATATATATATATATATGTAGTACATATATATATATATATGTAGTACATATATATATATATATGTAGTACATATATATATATATATATATGTAGTACATATATATATGTATATATGTAGTACATATATATATGTATGTATGTAGTACATATATATATATATATATGTAGTACATATATATATATATATATATGTAGTACATATATATATATATGTAGTACATATATATATATATGTAGTACATATATATATGTATGTATGTAGTACATATATATATGTATGTATGTAGTACATATATATATGTATGTATGTAGTACATATATATATATATATATGTAGTACATATATATATATATATATATATATATATGTAGTACA
>NC_136483.1:179221485-179233985 GCF_053919585.1 Euprymna scolopes
GGTTTACAATGTTGTACGCTATGGTTTTTATTTTGTTTAAAAAGACGCTACTTATCATTTATGGTGGAAATGGGAAGGCTGTCACATTTGTAAACAATTAGAATGTTTTAAACATATACGAAACTTGTTAGGAGTCCAGCGATGTCCGGTCATAAAATACGCTAAATATCATATTTCAAATTCGTATTTATTATTAAGGAGCCAGTTGTCTATCGAATATTATATATTATATTGTACCCAATGTATAATAGTGATTTCCAAAGTTATATACATTAGTTGGGTACCATCAGGTTGAATCAAAACCAAAACATTTAGCAGTCCAGCCTTAGTAGTTACGTTTGAGCTACTCTCAGATGGATAAGAAATAGTTCAAAATCAACCGACTTTAACGAATGAATTTATATATTTGCGCATGCGTACAAATAACACATTTAAGCGACTTACTCCTACTGAGTTCCAATTTTTTTTCAATTCTGATCCCTTAATTTCTATTGGCTAAAATCGCAGAAAGTAACGGCCCAGAAAGATGCAGTTATTTGGCCAGCTCTGCGCCCTAGAGTCTCGGAGATGTGCTTTGAAAAACAAATGGGAACAGACAGATAGACGTAGTGAGGTTTTAAATTAGATTTTGATTATTTTTTTTAAAGATTAAATTTATTATTTTGATAGAAAAATTACGGAATTTTGATCATAATTCCAAATTATCTTGTAATATGTATATACTTATATATAAAAGGCGCTCTGTGTGTGTCTGTGAGTTCGTTTCGTATGGACTTCGAAACCGCTGGACCGCTTTTGTTTAATTTAACATAAATGTATCTGGGAATGTTCTTAGATAGGGTTAAAATCAAAATGCCTCCGATAAGTATCGAAATAGAGAATCTCAAAAAATCCAATCAAAGAACATAATGACTTTCACTAAAGTTAACACTCCGGTACAGTCTGACATCACAAGTGTAACAGAATAGGTTTATCATATTTAGATGTGTTTTACGGCTGGTCAACGCTTGGCGGCCTGCTAGTATATATATATATATATATATATATATATATATATATATATATATATATATATATATATATTACAAAAGTATCACCACTTATCAAGGCCAAGAGGCCACTCGACAATCAGAGTTAAAGAGTGTACGGTAGACAATTGGATAATAAAGTAATCGTTAGTAATGGAAATTCGGTAAATTTGTTAACTTAAGTGGAACAGCTCATCAAAAACTTGTTTACGTCAGACTTGAAGACAACCATATTATAGTCAGCTGGAAAGCAGGAAAATGGAAGACAATTACATAGGCGTGCAGTTCTAAGAAAGAAGCTTTGTTTATATATATATATATATATATATATATATATATATATATATATATATTACAGTGTATTATAGACGAGGTCTATAAGAGCCAGGAGTATTGCAGTTATGAAAAGCTCAATAGGTGTTGTTAACTAGAACTATATATAGAAAAGGTGACGGATTGATCATTGTGAAATTATCAATTTTACATAGGGAGAACGTAACGAAATCCAAGTTTTTCATGCAACAGTTTTTTTTAAAGCAATATTGAAACACTATCTCATAAAATTTCCACAACAAAATTAACTTCGATAAGCTTGTTTTAAACAAATGTTGGTGTCTTTTCCCCCACCTTTATGCTGATGAGACGATATGCAGAAATATTGTAATTATTTCTCGATGCGTTTATTTTTATTTGTAAATATCGAATAAATAAATTAAATAGATATCGTTTCCGAAGCGATCATACATGAAAAAAATTGGATTTTGTCATGTTTCCCCCAGGTAAATTTGATAATTTCACAGTTATTAATCTCTCACCTCATATATATATATATATATATATATATATATATATATATATATATATATATATATATATACTAGCAAAAGTACCCGCCGTTGACTGGATACAAAAACAACCTACAGAAAATGGACTCTGATTTATGGAAGTATGATAGGTTATGAAAAGGAAGGATTGTAAATTTGGGTTGAATTTGGGGGTATTAAAACCAAAACAAAATATGATGAAAATAAAATAGATAAACCCCATAAGTTATGATACCATACCTGTTCACACTGAAACACTTCTCATAATATTCTGTGGATCTATATTAAAAAACCTTGTTAAACTTTGTGACATATTTTCATTCTATGGAGGCCAGGCGCGAACGCAGACCCCACAATTTTATTATACCATCCCTATTTAAGTTAAAACATACTTATCAAAGTATTATTATGTACATCTATATCAAAAACACTTCTAAACGTTTTTTTTTTTAATTTTTACATTTTTATTTCCATACTTTGTGGACCAGGCGCGGACGCAGACCCCACAATTTTAATGAACCACCGTTCTGCCAAATCAAACATACCCATTCCTGTGTCTCGATACATCTTCTATCATTATAGGTAATCAGTTTTTTTTTAAATAGTCAACCATATAGGAGCCTATTCGTGACCAGACACACACACACAGCTTTATATTATATATATATATATATATATATATATATATATATATATATATATATATATATATATATGGTGTCCCAAAATTAACGATCTAATTTTATACTGATTTAGATTTAAAAATAGATCATTTATTTTGGGAGACCCTATATCTATAAAATTCATCCACAGCTTACCATCTCCAAAATTTGAAATCATAGCAACGATTATTTTACTCCAATAAATGGATATATTTTAAATACGATTTTGTTAAAGTTATATGGTCTTCCCCTTTTATACGGTATGTTCTTATATAGAGAGCTGGCTCTAGTAACAGTTGTAGTCTTTTGATTAGTAATGTTCGCAGATGTGTCTACAAAACTGAATATTTTATTCCATACATATGCATCGCATGCGCGAAAATAAAACTAAAAATTCTAAAAGCCATGTATTTCAAGTTATTCCTATTTCTCGATTGATATGTGTATTCGCGTAACCATACGGATCGACTTACTACCGTCTACATTCGCAGATGCCGGTATTCGTGTGCGATGCTACGCCCGAAAAGCTTGCATTAAATATTTACCAATTATAGGATTTTTTTTTATAGAACATGTTTTTTATGTGTAACGTATTCCGCGTATCGACAAAACATACGTAGATATATATATACGAGCAATAATAGCAATTATAAGAGAAACCGAACTCAGAGAAAAGGAATTTAAAAACTGTTTGTCGGATATACCCAATTGCGAGAGAGATGCAAATAATTGTACTCAAAGGAACGGTTAGAATCTTAAAAAATGATCGCTCGATTGGAGTGACTAAAACTGTGGGTGAATGTCTCGCACCTCGTAGGATGACCCACGCTCATGAAAAAAGCAAAATAAGAAACTTAAAGCAAAACAAATGGCATAGCAAATAGGGGAGAACTTGAATGCCTACTAGTGTCTAAAATTCTTTACGGATATTGTAATGACAACTTGCATGAGGACATGTCTTTCTTCAAGTAAACTCTGACTAAATAATCAAAAGAAAATAGAAGTTGAAGCTCAAATAAAATGTCCTCTATATTGCTATCCAACACTGGTTTACCGAGATTAGTCCAGATTGCGTATGCATTATTATAAAATCAGTCCTCTATTGATTATTATATACTAGCATGTCAGCCCGGCGTTGCCCGGGTGTTCGGAAATATATGTTGAGTAAAAATAAAAAAAAGAAAAAGCAGTCATTTTTTTTAACTTTAACCCCTATTATGACACCTTAACATTTATTGTTTTGGACTTAAATCAAGTTATTAAGTTAGATCCATGTCCAAGAAACCTATATTTAAAATTTCAAGTGTTTATACCAAAAATTGGCCGAGGAGTTTGGTAGAGTTCTCCAAGGTCAAATCGTTTAACTTTGACCCCTTAACATCCAAATTTCTTGCCAAAAATGGATTGTAAAGATTTTCCCATATCTCAGTACCCTGTATATCAAATTTCGAGTCTGTAGATGTAAAATTGACAGAGTTATTGCAGTTTTTGCAATTATGTTTGTTGTTCCTTTGTTATTTATTTTTTCTAAAATCCGATTGCTGCATCGGAAAGGCCAGTTAAAAATACATAATATACTTTGTTATTTTCTTTAATTTAATCCCTTTTTTAGAATTTATTAGACAAAATTTAACTTTTATTTTACCGTGCCAATAAATATGATCATCACTGTATATACTAGCATGGGTGCCCGGTGTTGCCCGGATATTTTAGGTGTATGTTGAGCAAAAAAAAAAAAAAAAAAAAAACGCGGTCAATTTTTTTTAAACTTTGACCCCTATTATTACCCTTAATATGTATTGTTTTGAGCTCAAATCAAGTTCTTAAGTAAGATCCATGTCCAAGAAACCTATATCTAAAATTTCAAGTGTTTAGACTCAAAATTGGCGGAGGAGATTGGTAGAGTTCCCAAAGGTCAAATCGTTGAACTTTGACCCCTTAACAGCCAAATTTCTGGCCGAAACCGATCAGATCGTTTTCCCAAATCTCAGTATAGTGTATATTAAATTTCGAGTATGTAGATTTAAAATTGACAGAGTTATTTCGTAAGGAAATGTACACACACAGACACACAGATAGACAGACAGACAGATACACAGGCACGTTCACTTTTATAGATATACTAGCATGGGTACCGGCGTTGCCCCGGTATTTGAAGGTGTATTTTGCGCAAAAAAAGCGGTCAATTTTTTACCTTTGACCCCTATTATGACCTCTTAAAATCTATTGTTTTGGGCTCAAATTAATTTATTGAGTTAGATCCATGTCTAAGGAACCTATATCTAAAGTTTCAATGTTTAGATCCAAAATTGTCGGAGGAATTTGGTAGAGTTCTTAAAGGTCAAATTATTGAACTTTGACCCCTTTATCGCCAAATTTCTGACCGAAACCGATCACATCGATTTTCCCAAATCTCAGTACCCTGTATATCAAATTTCGAATCTGTAGACTTAAAATTGACAGAGTTATTGCGTAGGGAAATGTACACACACAGACAGACACACAGATACACAGACAGACAGGTACACAGACACGTTAACTTTTATAGATATATAGATATAGATAGATTGCGTGTAATAATTTGGCCGGAGACTAATTCGCAAATAATAAATTAATAAATAAATAAAAATATAATAAATAAAAATTAAATAATGATAATGTCACTTATCAAATTCTGTCTGTATTTGTTTACAATATCACGTCAGCTGATATTTTGGCTTAACGATGAACGCCCTGGAAACGTCACTTCTGATATATGATTACTTTTAAAACATGCAAATGAAGAAATGATTTGCGCCGATTTTAAGTGGTACCTTTTTGTATGGTAAATTGAACTCATTAATAAGAAAAAATTAAAATAAAATGGTGAGGTATACCCGAGCTTGAACAGGGGACCAATTGATCTGTAGTAGAATGCTCTACCACTAATCTATATCTCCAGACTATGATAAATCTGTATTTTAAGAAGAAATGATTTGCTGAAATTTTATTATCTCCCTTGGCCGGTGACCGTAAAATATATCCCTGTAAAAATTATTCCTTTTTTTATCTACAAGAGAGAAAGACTATTTTTAAGATCGAATTTTTTGCTTTTCGATGCTTATCGGATGTATTTCTGTATAAAAAAAATGTCTAAGAACACTGCCAGACATATAAATTAGCTTTGTGTGAAATTTGCAAAAGATAGACTCAACGGTTTCGGAACCTATGAGGAAGGAACTCACACACACACACACACACACACACACACACACACAAAGGTACTTTTATATATTAGTCGAGATATAGTCCACATATATACCATCGATTTTATACTTATGTATGCTTTAGCTGAGCATATATATGTGTACACTAGATCGACAAGTAATACTGTCTAAGAAACAATATCTAATATACTCCTCCGTCAGTTTTTTGGTCTCCAGACTTAAAACTTGATATATAAAAGAATGTAGACTTGTGAAACAAGTTCTATTTGGTCTTTAGTCATAAAGTCATGTTAAGGAGGCGTTTTGTGTTAGCAGGTGAAAAATTGCAGTCATCTTGTTTAAATCGAAACAGAAAATTACCTCCCCCCTTTTAAACTCTCCTGTGCCTTACGGTCGTTTTAATCAAATTCTTTTTTTTTTATTATTATTTTCTTTAATAAACAATTTTCTACCTCATCGATTTTCGTAATTTTTCTACAATCTGCATAGATTAAAACACCATGTTTAAGCATATTGTACAACCGGCCAACGCCGGGCTGCCAGCTAGTATACACAAGACATGTGGTTTTTGAGATTCGGATTCATGATGGATTGAAGAAACGAATACACAGAGACATGTGTTACCAGAAGAGAAAGACAATTACAAGCAATATGACTACTTATTCTTTGATGTCAGCGGATTTGGAAATAAATTTGATCTCGTGCAAATTATTATTAATCATCTGTTTGTCAAGCCTCATTGGGAATCTGCCTTTTCAAATTATCTTCTCAATTCAACCCTTTAAAAATCATTGCATGGCACCTTTCCGTTATTAAGACAATCTCAACTTATACAGACGAACTTCTATTACACAAACGGGGACCTGTGGAAATTCCACGGGGCTTTGTACAGAATTCTGAATATCAACCAATCAATAAGGGTTTTATCACTCAATGAGGAACCCCTCCTTGGACTTCAGACATCTATTTCTGTCCTGTGCTATCCGCTGCCACTTTTCCGTATTTAAGCTTAACCATATTACTTTTTATGCTCGCATTTTTCTATTGTATTCGTAATCCATGATTTTTGCAGGCTTCAAGCAAATTCACTTGTTCTTTTTTTAAATTCAGTCTTACTTTTTTGCCCCATAAATATAACATACAAGTATATAATAACAATGTACGGCACTCGTCTGCTTTCAATAAAATCCCCCACTTATCCCCCCCTTTTATTCGTTCATTCTCTCTGTTTCAATTGTTACTTCTCTTTCCGTGACAGCAGTGAATTAGTAGTTACAGTAGTCGCTGAAGCGACATGATTGCTATGGAAACCAGACATAAAATCTTCGCTCACCTCCTTATATTTTTTTACGATTTTGAACACCAGTAAATTCGTCATAACTTTTGTTTTACTGAACAGAAACTGATTTTTTCACAAAGTAGGTGAGAAGGTGATCTATAAACTGTAATAATTGTTTGAAATTTAGTTGAAAAATGAGTGAGAGGAGAAGCTTTAAAGCAGTTCTAAATGACTAAAACTGCCACTTCGCCATATATTCAAACACTACACTGAATGAATGATACACTGGCTATACACCCCTCCATGTCATACAGAACTCCCCCCCCCCAGAATGCAGACACCTTGCTACCTAATACTATTTCCAGCCAAGAAAAGTAGAATTCTTATTTATTCACAATGATATTCTTGGACTCACCCGGACTGAGAATTGAACCTTGACCTATAAAAGAGTATCACTGAATTTTACTTAGTACTTTTTCTATTAAGCCATGATTCCGTCCCAAATTCCGTGTACATTCTCAGTTCGACAAAATACTCCTGAAGTATGCCGGTGGTTACATCGGTCGAAACGCTGTTATAATAACACTCAAGATGAGAACAGTAGTCTACATAATAAAAATTATAAAACAGCATCTCCAAAATTCCAAAAACAATATTCCTATTTGAATAATGTCTGCTAAGTTTAATACGATTTATTTGATTAATCCTTCTTTGTTCAATCGAACAATTATCATTATTAGCAAACGATATTTTTCTTTATTTTTTTATATTTATTTAAATCGGTAAGGATTTGTTTTACATCGTTACAATTTTAAATAAAGAAAAGACTCGTTTTCAAATGAAACGAATGTTACAGACGATTCTCTGTGACATTCGTTTCATTTATTTGAAGATATATTAAACTGACAATGTTTTACAGTTAGCACATTTTGAAATATATTTGGAAAATTTACATAAAGTGAAATAACTAATTAATTTATGAATCGATTAAGTTTTGTTCAATGTGGAAAAATATGTTTGTTTAATTGCTTAATCTAATATATTGAGCTCTTCATTATCTTGATAGGTTCTAATATATGGGCTATGACAACAGCATATTCTTTTCATTGTTTTGACTCTCGAGTATATATCCGACACAGGTAGACACAATTAATCAACCGAGAACCACATCACTCTCCATAAAAACATATAAGATATCCGGTATTAAGACATCAGGCTACGTATGGACCGATGGTGAGTTCGAGTCTCAATAAGTTTAGCTATACAGGCCAGAAGTGAAACTTCGAAACATGTCATGTCTATAGATAATTTAATTTTATGCACGTAGAAAATATTTAAATAAATAAATGTTTGAATAAAAAATTAATTACAAATAATACACCCAAAAATGTGGGGAGACTAGAATATAAACAAAGGGCGGATAACCCCTCCTTTTAATGCACGCAGGGAGTGAAAAAAAAACATCACAGTATCGCTTATAAAAAATAAATAAATAAACAATCTTATAAGATATCAATGGATTTATACCTGAGAATCCAAATAAAAAAAAAAGAATATGATGTTGTCATAGCCCTATTTATAATATATGGACAGTATTTTATGTTTGCAATTTTAATATGTGTGTGTAGATGGCAATCTCTTAAACTAATAAACGGATCGTCATAAGTTTTGAAGATTTATCCTAAAAAAATACGGTAAATAACATGGATATAGTACTTTATGTTGTTCTTCTGTGAATGTTAACATTTACGAAGTGCATATATACAAAGATATTTTATGAAATGGAGAAATCGAAAACAAACAAAATACCGAATAAATATATTATACAAAATGCAAGAAAATTAATTTTTATCGACCTGCATAATTGTAAAGTTCTGAAACTGATTTATAATCTATGAATATTATGGTCACTTTCAATTAACCAAACGCACATCAATGAGGGAGAGTAGAAAGTGAATATTGGTTTACTTTCGACCACCTCGTAACTCTAGCTCCCGTTTTTTTTTGTTTTTTTTTTAGTCCTCATATTCCATGAGCAATGTTTCTGACAAAGAGGGAAGAATTGCTGTTTCCTATGTTAGGATCTATTCCATATAACAATTTTTGTTAACAAGTTTTTTTTACGTCAAAATAGTATTTTTTGGCTCCTTGTATCAAGTGGCTTCCTGACTTGTCTAGAACGATTTCCATGAAAAAATGAAAGATGATGTTCGATTTTATTAAGGATGGTCGCTAATTTCAGGTTTAAAAGATAATAATTAAAAGCTTCCATTTTATCGCTATCCTTAAATCTGGGTGCGGAGGTCCAGTTAGAATTAGTGTTATTTATAAGGCAAATTCTTTAAAAATAAGGGCTGCAACACCAATAGAGATTTGTCGAGCATATTGGATTTTGATTGTACCATAAAAAACAGCGTATCGACGTAATATCATATTGAAATATGGATTTTAAAACAGTTTCAGAAGATGAAAACTGTGCTAGTAGGTAGAAAAATCCATGTTATTGAGGCTGGTAGTTGTTTGTTGTATATCTTTTTTCATGATATTTATTGCGTTTTTAATAATACTACATTTTTGCCGTAATTTCGCTGAATAGACGAAGAGAGAAAAAAATAAGTATTACGCAATTGTCGCGATGCACGAGAAGGATCGACGTTGTTTTATTACGACAGTGATTCTATTTATTTGTTTCAAATGCGTTTGAATGTAAATCCGAAATAGACATTCTGAAGTATGTACGTATTCATTTCAGAAAAAAAAATGTGGCGTATTTATTATTTCGTTATTAAAGGTTAAATTCCGAAATAAATAAGAGAAAAATCTCACTTTGAAATTTTATGAAAAAATATTAACTACTCGTTTTTTTTTTAATTATTATTTATGGCTAGATAAGTTTCAAGAAAAATAGCCTTTAAAAAGGTTACGGATTAACAGCTTTCCCCGAAGTGCATTTTTACAGCTTTTATTTCTCAGTTTTATGAGGAGATAAGTAAGGAGTGGAAAAATTGCTCTTAAACAAAGATATCATTTAACGACGCCCTTAAATTACAGTCTTGCCTAAAAGCGGACTGTTATTGTAAACACCGTGTGAAAATGGAGCTTGCTTACGGACTGAAAAAAAATGTGTTCATTTTGCAAAGTTATAATCCTATTGTCGTAAATCGTCGCTTATACGACATGCTTCACATTGACACACCGGTTCCAGTTAGATCACATAAGTTAAGCAACATTGAACCTGGTCAATAATAAATTGGGTGACTGTTTATGAATTCCAGGTGCTGTATGTGCTCTCTGCTTATCTCGGCATTGTTTCCAGTCGTCTATCACTTCCTGCCACTGGACTCAAGCAATGCCGATTCTCAGGAGAGGGGTGGTTGAAGATTGTGCAACCCTTGCCTCAGAATTGCACGGGCAACTACGCTTACAGGGAGTATCCATTGTCTCTTGAGGCTGAGTGGAGACACGGACATCGCTGCTTGTTTAACAGAAATAAAATGAAAAACACATTTCAGCTGACTAGCGTGACGTGGAAATTCCACAGCGGCATCTTTCATATGAAAGTTTTTTTATTACATTTTTATCCCAAACAAGGCACACTGTCACTTTGATGTAGGGGGCTACTATCAGGGACATAAGTTGAAGGGATACTATGGAGGGAGTTGAGCAGCAAGATGCCTGTTCACATTACATTTGAACTTCAGCATGTCAATACAGTTGGGGAAGCAGGAACCCGCAAGGGAATTCCAAAGTCTAGCAGTTCTAGGAAGTAAACTATAACAGTAGAAGGAAGTAAACTATAACAGTAGAAGGAAGTAAACTATAACAGTAGAAGGAAGTAAACTATAACAGTAGAAGGAAGTAAACTATAACAGTAGAAGGGATCTCGACTGTATAGGGGTGGAACTTTGCTGCTTGTCGGGGTATTTACGTCGAGGGGATACAAGGGCTTTTAGTTCGTCGGAGCATCCACCACTGGAATACTTGTAAAACAGGTAGGGGGATGCAACATTTCGTCGATGAGACAGAGGTTGAAGCTTAAATGACAGTTCATGGCCTATCAGGTTGGCCACTCTCTGTTGAACTCACCTCAGGAAGTGAGTGACTAGTAGCAGATGCACCAGCCCAAATGTGACAATACTCCCTACATGGGCGAATGCTGGCCTTGTGGAGGTACATGATACTTTCAGGCGAAAGTAACTTTCTAGCAGAGTAAAGAGAGAATCCATCTTCTTCGTAGCAGCCTTGGCAATGCTCTCGATGTATCTGTTTCAACTCATGTTCCTTAAGAACGTTAAGCCGAGGGGTTTGAACGAAGTACTTTCAAATAATGTATCTTTTGCCATAGCTATTGCTGATTGAGAAGGTTTCTTGTAATTATTAAAAGAAACGAGCTTAGTCTTGGCAGCATTGAATGTTACCATCCAGTTTCACCCTATTCCACTACATTTTGGAGATTTTACTCTGGGGTTTCCGCCATTGCCTTGGATATGTGTTCATTTGTCTTCCCCTCGTGCCGGTTATAGAGCTTGATGTCGTCAGCAAATATTCTCATTTAAGAGAGAATTTTATTAGGAGGTCATTTATGAATATCGGGAATAATAAAGGTCCAAGGATCGACCTCTGGCGTATATTGCTACTGGGCAATTTGTGGACGGTCACTGTGAATGCAGACCCCGCGATATTATTGTAGCCCTTTTGTTAAAACTGTAAAAATATTTATCTAAGTAATCTGGTTAATGTAGTATTATAATATGTCTGGTTATTACAGTTTATCGCCAATATCCTTACAGGAGCCTATAATTCTATTGTACGGACGCCAGACGCGAACGGAAACCCATGATATCATTATACCATCTGTAAACAGAACGGATACTACCTTTAGATCCCAGCCAGAAGATTAAGAAGGTATATCTTAGTTTTACGTACTGTCCAAAGCGACATCATTTTATTTTATTTTTTTTAGTTATTTTTTTTTTTTTACATTGCTCCTTCGGTGATCGGAAAATTCTATTTATTTAGAGGAGGATATAAGGTGATAATATACTACGAACATAAAATTAGCGCATCTATATACTAATTTATTATTAATCTTTTTTCATAAATGGGATCTTCTGATTAAATAATGTATTATTTGGAAACCGTGACATACGTACGTATGTACGTTAAAGATATTACGGTATTAATATATAGATGTTATGGTTACTGGAAAAGCGGTTAGATATTTCTATTGCTACAGAAAGTACTTGGATCCTGGCGTAAACTTCTATCAATATAAGACTCATATCCATCCTAAGATAGATATACAGAATACTCACGTTTACACATCGGTTCTCGTTAGATCACTGAAGTTAAGCAACGCTGACTCTGGTCCGTACCAGATTGATGACCGCTTGAGGAATACAGACGTTTTATTAAGAACTTCAACAACTCCACACAAGAACTGCGGGAATCTAATGTCCTTTCCCATAATGTGATTGTTTACTTTTTTTTTTTTATTCAAT
>NC_136483.1:179238985-179243985 GCF_053919585.1 Euprymna scolopes
TTGTTTGTAACGCAAATTAAAAAAATATATATTTTCGGGGTAATTTATTTATGTTGGAAATGGAAGTGTATTAAAAATTGAAAATAAATTTTAAAAAATGAAGGCGATGGGTAAATCGCCGTTGTAAAATGCTCTTATGGTTGTCAACGGGTTAAAGTAGATTTATTTCTAAGAAAATTGCGTTAAAATCACTTAAACCTAATACGGAAATGAATGATGAAAAAAAAGCAGAAAGTATTAACAATTGTTTATTTGAGTCAATAAAACGCGGAATAAAAAAACAATTGGGACGCTGAAAACGTACACAGTAAAACAATACGTTTTATTGTCGCATGATTACTTGTTTATGTATGCATGCACAACCGGAAGTTGTAAACCGGATGTTGGGTTACAACACCCGTTACAAGGTCATTTGAGTTTTATAATTATATATATTCTTGAATTTATAATATATATATATATATGTATATATTTTCTTGAATTTATAATATATATTCTTGAATTTATAATATATATATATATATATATATATTATTGAATTTATAATATATATATATATATATATATATTCTTGAATTTATAATATATATATATATATATATATATATTCCTGAATTTATTTATATATAATATATATATATATATACATGCATGTATATATATATATATATATATATATATATATATATATATATATTCTTGAATTTATTTATTTTATATATATATATATATATATATATATATTACTGAATTTTGTATATATATAATTATATTTTTAAATTAATATAATATGCGTATATACATATATATGTAAATTTATAAACGTCAGATATAAAGAATATATAGGGCACAGTCACGTTGACAGACCGGTTCTCGCCAGATTCCCAAAGTTAAGCAACGGCGAGCCTTCCCAGTACTAGATGGGTGACCATTTGTAAAGGATAGGTGGTGAACATACCACGCCGAGTCGAAAAAATTTTCTAGTTGGTACCTGAGGTGCGTTTTATTCACGAGGAGAGATACACCCCCGATTTGAGATGGAAAGCAACGTAAACTACCTTTTTTATTTGTCTTCCCGAGATTACCATGATTCATGCATGTCTGCCTAAAACTTTCGACAGATGTGAAGAATTTTTACAAGATCAGTTTCGTTTTGAGGCTCGACCCTTCAGACGACAAATACCGAAAAATTGGCTAAAACCGTTAATTTCTGCGCCCTCAACTAGGCACTTTTCTACAGGGAGGGGTCGCTTTTTTCACCGATATTTTTGAATGTCATCCCCTCTTTTCGATTGTCTAGCCTTAATTTAAACCTACATCACTTCCAGTTTGGCGGTGGTCGTAACAGCAAAGACGTCACTTTTTTTCACGTTCTTTTCCTCCTTCGCGGTACGGGTTACAACCTGCCTTCCTACTACCACTTTTTTTTTGTTCAACACACAGCTCCAAACACTCGGGCAACGCCGGGCACCCATGCTAGTATATATATATATATATATATATATATATATATATATATATATATATAAAGGGAATCTACATCCAAGAAGTAACCTCATTTACATATCACATTAAATAAAATCTATTTAAATAATTATCTCGATGTTATTGTTTGCCTTTAAAAACGAAAGTACGTTTATTTAAGTTGTAAAAGTAATTTCCATTTTTAAGCCATGAGAGTTATTTTTGTTGAATTTTCATAGACGAAAATGGACGTTTTATGTTTTTATGAATCAACATGTTGTCCACTTCAAAAAATGTTAAATTGTATGTTACTAAACCCTGCATCCGCCAACGTGTTTCAGCCTGGCAATGCCGGGTACGTACAGTTAGTGCGAGAATAAATGAGAAATGAGAGGAAGTGAAAGCTGTAAGACAGGCGAAAATAAAACCCAGGTTTATTTTACACTTACTAAAAATTATATATATATATATATATATATGTGTGTGTGTATATGTATATATATGTGTGTGTATATGTATATATATGTGTATATATATGTATATATATGTATATATATATGTGTGTATATATATGTATATATATGCATATGTATATATATATGTATACATATGCATATGTATATATATGTATATGTATATATATATGTATGTATATATATATGTATATACATATATATATATATATATATATATATATATATATATATATATATATATATATGTATATAATTAAATTTATTTAGGCCAAGAGTGAAAATTTGTTCATATTTTAATGAGACATGATATCCTAATTTTGCCTGCGGCTCTATTGTTACGTGAGTGTATACTGCTGTTGGTTTACGCCCGCTAGTGTCTACGTATCTGTTCGCATATATATGTGTGCGTGTGTTTATGTTTGCGTATTATGTCTGCTTGCTACCTTTTCAGTCACACAAATTTACGCTATAATATCGAAGTTCACCAAAAAATCGGACCGTTCATTAGAAATCGTTGTTTCGCGTTTTGAAAATAGACACTCATTTAAAAATAACAAGAATATTTTAACGAAAGAAAAAAATATTTCTTTAGGAAATTGTGGATGGAAGAGGCTGGTGTGTTGAAGCCTTGACATGTAGATGTATGATATAGCTACACAATACACACACACAAATATGTGTGTGTGTATATATATATATATATATATATATATATAAACAGTGACATGTCTCTGTGTGTGCGGATGATCTTTGGCAAGCTACTCTGTCAGTGTTTGATCTACAAACTTGAAAATGATATATAGTGTATTCGTACTGCAGAATAAATTCGATTTGGTTTTTGAGCAGAAAAAGGCTTGCTACGGGATCAAATTTGAAGGATTAGAACTTGGCAGGTGTAAGTCTACTTAGTGTGTACTTTTTACGCATGCTTAAATATACATTTATAGGATTACTTGCATTAGTTTGTGAAATTTTGATATGCATGTATGCCGTAAATATTAGTAAATACCACTGGGGAGCTTAATATTTTTGTTTCGATTCTCGTTGATGACATTGAAGTATATATATATATATATATATATATATATATATATATATATATATATATATTTCTATATGATAAAAGAGCCGTAGTTTCTCCACTCTGTACCAAAATACCGTAGGTTTACAATAACAGGTGCCACATCCAAATTTACTATGTTTACACTATTAGCCACTGCTTATGTAACTTTACCACGCCATTATATACACATTTAGACGTTATACTAAGATCCTAGGTTAGTTCCAAGGAGTGCCACAATCACAATCTCACTATCTATAGAGGAAGTAGTTCCTATTTCCTTCTTTACCTTTCATATATTCCCATCATTCCCACCGAACATCGCCACCATTCATACTTATTCCTTCTCTCCTGGGTTTTCACCGTTCTTAACTTTTTACTCGACCCATACAATTACTATATCTTCCTCATAGTCCTACTTATAGATAATAATTTCTCCCTTCGGAAAATCTGCCTCCGCTGATTGGCTGCTCAGTATACATCCTATAATTCAGCTATCCGCTTTTCCACCCTTTAAACGAACGGTTCGAAGCTTATAATCTCATCGCCATGTTTATATATACCCATTAGTTATATTACAAACATTATGCTCTTCATTTAGTCTGACTTCGTTATTTCTACATGTGTCTATTTATTTATGCTTATATTTACTTACTTAGACCATATTTTCTTTTGTTTTAACTCGCCAATTGCATCAACCAGCGAGCAATAGAGAAAGAGGGGGCTACAGGAGGAGGGAGAGAGATAGACAGACAGAGACAGAGAGAGAGATAGAACGTGAGAAAGACAGTTACAGATAGAGATACAGAGAATTCCACCCACTCCCGTCTTCGTTATCTTTATTTATTTACTTGGGCCGTATTTTCTTTTCTTAGGAAATTGAGGATTATACCGTCCAGCGAGAGAGAAAGAGAGGAGGACACAGGGGGTGGACAGAGACAGCCAGGCAGACAGAGAGGGAGGTAGAGATAGAGAGAGAGAGAGAGAGAGACTAGCCGTATTACAATTTTATTTGGATCACTCATTCAATCACGCGTTATAACGGCAAATTCTAAGGCAAATTACAGTGACAATTTACCGTGACCGATTCGATAGCGCGCTTGCTTTTTAATTCGCCCCATTTTCTTACTAGCGTTTGCTCCTAGGATCTGCTGGTAACTTTTTTTCTTTTAAACATATTTTTTATTTTTCCTATAACTAACCGGTCGACATTTACACATCTTCGATGGCTACTCTCCACAAAATAACATAGTCCAAGTACATTTTTCTTCAGGGTGGGGGGGGGGTACAGCAACTATAGTTTAAACTACGCTCTAAGTATCCCCAAAAGTGATCTTTAAACAACTGAACGCTTTATTGAATTTAGACTGCTTAATTCCTCAACTTCGAGACAAATTACTTATTCTACCACTAGCCCTAAGTTCGAGTTGCACTCCAAAATTTAGAGTTAGTGGTAGTCAAAGGAGATGTCGCGTGGTTTTACTATATTACAAGTCAGACAGAGTTAGACATATATTAAAGATTAGTAACCTGTCCCAAAAATTATAAATGTCCTAGAAATAAGGGATACCATATCTTCCGCATACGCCTACTTATAGATAACTTATTTAACTTATGTGAAAAAATGATCCGCCACTATATATTCTAAAATATTTTATTCGAAACATTCACACGTAATCGCTTAATAAATAAAAATTTCAGTTTTTGAGGGGTTGCTAAGGGGCATCTTCTGCTTTTAAATATAGTTATAATTTATTTTTACATTTGCAAACTTTGTGTTTTCCCTTTATATATATATATATATATATATATATATATATATATATATAATGTTCTAAAAACTTTCACCTTATGCTATTTTCCCCTATATACATTTCTTGCATTTGTACCTACCCTCCCCGATCTTCCCTAATGAATGGTTAAAAAATCTGACCATGTTTTGTGGACTTATGTAACAAAATTTATTTTGCAAATATTAATTCATCCTATATTTATGGAGA
>NC_136483.1:179248985-179298985 GCF_053919585.1 Euprymna scolopes
GCACAGTGTCACTTTTCTATAGAGGGCTACTAACGGGGACATAAATTGCAGGGATACTATGTAGGGAGTTGAGCAGCAAGATGTCTGTTCATATTGCACTTGAACTATATTGAAAATATTTCCTCCTGTATCAGAAAACACGCTATGTGATATACGTATATCTGTACGTGATATTGCCAAGCTAATCAAAAACCTTGATTCCAGTAAAGCAACTGGCCCTGACGGTATCCCAATTATAGTACTAAAAAAACTTCAACCTGAACTAGCGCCCATACTTACAAAACTGTTTAAACATTGTCTTAAGAAGAATAGTTTCCCATCTCCCTGGAAAATTTCATCAGTATGCCCTGTATTTAAGAACTCGGGTGATCGCTCATCCCCCTCTCAGTACAGGCCAATAAGTCTCCTGTGCGTCATGAGTAAGTTGCTGGAATCTGTGTTAAATACAGAAGTAATCAACCATCTCAACAAAAATAACCTTCTTAGTGACACTCAATATGGTTTCCGTTCTGCTAGATCTACACCAGATGTGCTTACAGTTATATCTCATAGGATTAGCAAATCTCTCGACGGAGGCAACCTTTCTAGGGCAATTGCTCTTGACATATCTAAGGCCTTTGATAGGGTATGGCATAAAGGTTTACTTCATAAGATCTCTAGCTATGGTATTGCTGGAAATGTCTTCTCAATTATTAAATCATTTCTTTCTGATAGGTTCATAAGAGTAGTAGTTGAGGGGCAAACATCAGAAGCTCACAGTATTAATGCCGGTGTCCCTCAGGGGTCCATCCTTGGCCCAACTCTTTTCCTGATCTACATTAATGATCTTCCAAACCACATCCTTACATCATTTGTAGACATCTATGCTGACGACACTACCATTTATGGTAGCACATCTAAGACAGTAAACGACCAAGTTCTCTCCAATTCTCTCTCCTCTGATCTTGAGCACGTAGTACAATGGGGTAAGGAGTGGCTGGTTACTTTTAATGCATCTAAAACCAAGCTTCTCTCTTTACATCATCAACATTCTGATCCACATCTGGCATCAATTGAAATGAATGGCTCTCGTCTTCAGGAGGCCTCAAGTTTTGACAAGCTTCTTGGCTTGACCATTACCTCTGATCTTAAATGGAACACGTACATCAAATCTGTTGCCAAGGCCGCTGGAAAAATGGTGGGATCTTTCTATCGATCCGGTAGATATCTCACTGCTGATGCTATTCTCTATCTATATAAGAGCCAGGTACGTCCAAGGATGGAATACTGTTGCCACATTTGGGCAGGAGCTGCTAGAAAGGACTTGGCCTGCCTTGATAGAGTTCAAAATAGACTTCGTAGCCTCGTAGGAGATGTCCTTTTCTCTTCCTTGCAACCTCTATCTCACAGAAGAGATGTTGCGAGTTTGTCTCTGATGTATCGTTATTTTCATGGAAAGTGTTCGACTGAGCTTCAATATATGGTCCGCCCTCGCCAATCTTTCACAAGAAACACTCGTCTAGCTGTAAACACTATCAATAATTCCCCCCACTCTTTATCTGTGCCTAAACCTAAACGTAGATTCCATGAACAAAGCTTCTTTCTTAGAACTGCACGCCTGTGGAATTGTCTTCCGTTTTCCTGTTTTCCGGCTGACTACAATATGGTTGTCTTCAAGTCTAACGTAAATAAGTTCTTGATGAGCCGTTCCATATAAGTTATCAAATTTACCAAATTTTCATTACTAATGATTACTATATTGTCCAATTTCTACTGTACACTCTTTAACCCTTATCCTTGAGTGGCCTCTTGGCCTTGATAATGTGGTGATGCCTATGTAAAAAAAAAATAAATAAATAAAACTTCAGTGTGTCAATACATTTGGGAAAGCAGAAACCCAGAAGGAAGTTCCAAAGTCTAGAAGTTCTGGAGAAGACTGTGTAGGGTTGGTATTTTACTGCGTGTCGAGTTTGTCGGAGGTATTTACGTCGTTAAGGGCTTGTAGTTCGTCGAGGTCCACCATTAAAATGCTTGTAGAACAGGCATAGGGATGTATATAACATTTCGTCGATGATATTTTTGATAGCCTTGAACCTAATTTTTTTTCAATAAATTATATTTCCTATGTTTTTGAGGAGGGGGGGACCAATAATTTAAAGTGTAGTATCTGCTTCTGTAGGCCCTCTTCTCGCACAGTTTTAACTTGCTGATATGAATAAATATTAATTATTCATTATTACTACGAACAGTGGAAGATGTTTCATTATTTGGACTCATATTCTCATCTTGAGTGTGATTTTTCAAAACGTTTCCGTCGGTGTAACCTTTGATCTTCTTCAGGTGCATCTTGTCGAACTCAGAAATTTGGACGAAATTTCGAGCGTAACCCTTTATTTACTTCACAGGCGTAGCATGCTCTTGTTCCGTCAGCCATGACTGAATAGAGATCCTAATTAATTCGCAATTGTATTTTTTCGGTCGCCCACACTGATGATTGGACCTCTATCCAGTCATGGCTGACTGAACAAGAGCATGCTACCCTCATGAAGTAAATAAAGGGTTCCATTCGAAATTCCGTCCAAATTCCCGAGTTCGATAAGATACACGTGAAGAAGGTCGGAGGTTACACCGACCGAAACGTTGAATGTTAAAATAACACCCAAGATGAGAACAGTAGTCCGATGAATCGAAATAATAGGAATAACCAATCCTCATCTCAAAAATTCAGAAACGTGAAATATTTTAGTTTTAGCAAAATCAAATAAGAAATTAAAAGGAATCGTTTTTGACATCGGAAACTATGCGCAATTTCCCCGATTCCTTATTCCGATTAATCGCCCAAACATATATAAAACCGCGTAGATCGTCCCGTAATACCTTTCTCATTGGGAAGGCAACAGCTATCCCATACGACCACTCTTTTTCACGTTAAAAAGATATTTTATCAGCTTATGCGTTAGTTGTTAATCTACTTCCTTCTTAATCCACTGTCTAAAATCTTACTCTGAACGCTAATCTTTTAACGATTGGAATTTTCCGGTTTTTCCCTTAATCTAACCTTATATAGAAAATACCGTTTTTAGCATTATTTTTATAAATCATCACAAAATTAGAAAGTAGAAAAAGTGCACCTTGTGAATATTTTCGACGACCTCGTAATTCTCGCTTTAATTATTGCGTCCTTTAATTCTCACATTCATGAGCAATGTTTCTGGCAAAGGGGGAAAAAGTGCTATTTTCTTGGTCGGAATCTATCTAGCTAAAACTTATCGTTAGTTAGTTTTGTTTGTTTGTTTTTTAATGTGTTTGTTTGAAGTGTTTTTCTAGCTTCTTACATTAAATGGTCTCTTGTCTTGTCTAGAGCGATTTCCATGTAAAGCTAAAATATCTTTAGCTAAGAATAAAAATAGCAATTTGTGTGTGTGTGGTGCATGTATGTTATCAATTAGAAATAGATGTTTCGATTCTGTACTAACTAGTCCTAGAAAGGGTTGATTTGCTGTAAAAACAAACAAACGCAATCAATTACATTAACATTGTGGCTCCTTTTTAAGAAATTGCTCTAGACAACGCATGAAGCCATCTGATGTGAAGAGCTAAAAATATTTAAAGGTTTAGATCCAGCCAACTCTAAATATGAGAGATGTATTCCGATCCAAAAAAACAACACCCCCCACCCCCCATTTTCAGAAACATGGTTTGTAGAATGTGAGGACTAAAGGACAATTAAGGGAAGCGAGCTTTGAGGCGGTTGGAAGTAAGCCGAACGTTAACTCTTTACTGCTTTGAATAACGCTGAACTGGTTGATGTGCCGTAGAAGGGACAACTTAAACATTGTATGCATTTTTCCTCAGTCATATTATTTGGATTCATCGGACTACTGTCCTCATATTTAGTGTGATTTTCACAACGTTTCGGTCGATATAACCTCCGACATTCTTCAGCTGTATCTTATAGAACTCGGGAATCTGGACAGTATTTCGAACAGAACCCTTTGTTTACTTCACGGGGGTAGCATGCTCTTGTTCCGTCAGCCATGATTAGATAGAGATCCTAAGTAATTCGCAATTGTATTTTTCGGTCGCCCACTCTCGGAATTGAAACCACTGCGCCACGGGTCCTTTGACAAGATACACCTAAAGAAGGGAGGGGTTACATCGATCGAAACGTTGCGAAAATGACGCTCATGATGAGTGCAGTAGTTCGATGAATCCAAATAATACGAATAACCAATCCTCATCTCAAAACTTCAGAAACGTTTTCATCATCATCATCGTCATCATCATTATTATATAATAATAATAATAATAATAATAATAATAATAATAATAATAATAATAATAATAATAATAATAATAATTTTTCTTCTTCTTCTTCTTCTTCTTCTTCTTCTTGCATTTTTACAGCTATTGTTAAGCGAATCAGTGATAAAGTCAAATAAAAATAGAAGATAGTTGTAATTTTTTTCCGTAATTTTATTTTTTTTTTCAACCTTTTGCGTTCGCCCCGGACTTATCTGGTTTCTGCCTTCTTTCCGCAAACGTTTTATGGGGCCCGTTTTCCACATCCCTCAACAAAACGATGAACTGCTTTCAACGAAAATATCCCAGAATCCACTTTACGGCTCCTCCAGTTTTTTTTTTTTTTTTTTTTTTTTTTCCATCGTCTCCCTCGTCCGTTATCTTTAATTTTCGCGGGTTACGACTAAGATAGTTTGGCAGGCTTAGCGTTGATTCCTAAAACAAATACTAGAAGTTAGCGATCTGGCAAAGTGGAATATATTCGTTCTGTTTAAATACAAAACAAACGTGGAAGCTTCGCGCGGATCGTAAAATTGCTTGAGGCTCCAGCTCATATAACTAAGGTTTACAATAATAATAAAAAAAATTGTTTACTTAATAAAAGCAGGAATTTATGATGAAGCAATAAAAACTATAAAAATATATAACTCTCCCAGCCAATAATAATCGGGTTTTATATATCTATTATTATGTAAATAAACCTTGATTCGTTCCGTTTTTAATATAAGACTTTTTTTATTATTTGATTTATCTGTACTACTTTTAGCATCTTCAATATTTTGCTCGCAACGTTTCGACCGATGGAAGCCTTGATATTTCCCCCCAAAGTGAGGTGATGTGATAAAACGATCTCAAAATGGGATTAGAAGAGCGCGCGCCTTAGAGAAAGAGCACTTTTATCTGCAAAATAAATGTGGAGGTGATGCAACCCTCGTTGGGGGCCGGGGGCTTAGACGATTAACAATAAACTAATACCCTTCTCAAGAGGAAAGTCAAAGCATGGATGGATGGATTTCCTAGAATTACTCAAGATCAGTCACATATCAGTCCACAGGAAACGAGACATCTCAACAATTATTTAAACAAAGATGCTCGTTCTGTCAGCCATGACAAGATAGAAGTGCTGAATAGTTTTACAATTTCATTCTTAGTATAAAGGCTCTCGTTCCGTCAGTCGCGATAATTATAAGTAATTCGCAATTGTATTTTCTGTGTGGCCCCATTAATAATTAAACCTCCGACCTCCAAAAGATTGCCACTTACAGCTGAAATTTACCTAATGCATTATACGTTACGCCACGTGTCCTTGTCGAAAACGATCAGAATGAATTCAAGCCTGATTATTTCATGCTATAATGAAACGCGGATGCCTTTGTGGAGTTTATTTTTCATAGATATATTTTAAAACAGCCTGACAACATTCTACTGGAATGAGACATGACGCTTGTTTGTTATAGGTATTTATATAATCATAAAACTCAGATCAGCTTGCTTCCTTAGGCGTTTACATCGTCCATCCGGTTTGGAAAATTCTGCGCATGCGTATTGCATGAAAACAAAGCGTTGAATGCTTCTTTTTTTTTTGTTATCGAAAATTTTTTCGCGTTGAAAATATGCAAATAAAAACAAAACTAAATCCCATTTGCTTTTTCTCATCGGCATTTTACGAATTTTATTTAAATTTTTCGTTGCAAGTTGGAATCGTTATCAAACAGTTAAAAGAAAAAAACTTTTTCATTTTAATTGTTTTTTGTTAACAATTTAAATCTTTAAATTTCATTTTTTCATGTTACAATTTGAGACTCTAAAACGAACGCAATACATTTAACATTACAAAAACAAAACCGTTGACGCGTGATAAGTGCTTTCGTTAAGAGTCGCACTTCTTTATTTACAAAGCCATTCAGCGGAAGTGGCGTCACACAAATTTTAAGGTTCGGATGACCAACATTATATAATGTAATTTTTTTTAAGCAAATATGAAAATAAAAGATTTTGTAAATTTTTACTTGGTTCCACCTTAACATTTTCGTTAAAAATGACGACTTCGAGTAGTTTTCGGATATGGTGAAAACAACTATTGCATTTAAATTTCCCGCAAATAAGTAGTTTCCGGATATTAAGCAATGTAAGTCTTTATGGTTAAAGTCGTGGCCACCGTTGTACTCGCAAGCGCGCATGTTATTGTCATAATTAATATACTCACTATTCCATAGCTAGCCTTAACATATACTGACCCAGCGGGTCACGGCTAATCTAGTATTACATATAAATACTAAGCTCTACTCGTGTACTAAGCACTGTTGAAATAAATAGTGAATATATATATACTATATGTTATATCGATTTATATCATATGGATATATATAATATAGTGTGTGTGTGTGTGTGTGTGTGTGTGTGTGTGTGTGTGTGTGTGTGTGTGCTTTCGTAATATTCAATATAATCCGCCGGAATTATTCAGATTATCGATCGGTACTTTTATCTCGGAACAGGTTATCGGAGTGGACTGGAGGAGTTCGGATATGCTCTTCGCTTCCAGGTTTCCGTTTCATTGGAACTTCCCTTTGTGATATCAAAAACTCTACATGGAGCTTTCGTTATCATTCCTCTTTCATTGTTGAACAGCTGGAGATTCCGGTTTTGTTTGATAAGACTTTTTTTTTTTTACTGATTCTTACTTCGACAGTTTTTACCGTAACATCACTTTGAAAATTGATTTTTTTTCTACATTTGTGGAAGGTAAGCAAAAAGACGATTGTATGTATGTATGTCTGTATTATTAGTTGTAGTAGTAGTAGTAGTAATAATATTAATAATAGTAGTAGTAGTAGTAGTAGTAGTAGTAGGGTTATTCCAGTTATAGTCCTCCGTTTATAACCTGTAGCTCCCCTTGTGTTAGCGTGGACTCGTCCAGATGCAAGGGAAGAATCAGTATCTATTTAAAACATCTGGAATAAAGCACTTTAAACGAATACATCGACTGAAATATAAAGTGTAATTTAAATGTAACGATTAGAGATCTTTCAAAGGCGCTGATTTTTTTTTCGTAGAAAATTAATTTGTTCTCACCTGTTTTTTTTAGAAAAGGATTGATTATTCGGATTATTCAGACTACTCTCCTCATCTTCAATATTATTTTCACAACGTTTCAGTCGATGCAACCTCCGACCTTCTTCAGGTGTATCTTGTCGAACTTGGGTAATTTCGGTGGAAATTTCGGAACGAAATCCTTTTATTTACTTCTGGGGGTAGCATGCTCTTGTTCCGTCAACCATAACTGGACAGAGATCCTAATAATTTGCAATTGTATTTCGGTAAATACAATTTGACTGTTCATAGCATATACATCTCGCACGGTTATAAATTATATATATATATATATATATATATATATATATATATATATATATGTATAAGGAATGAAAAAATATACCAGCGGTGGTTGACGTTATGTTTAAAGAAAAAATAGAAAAAACCGAATGAAATTATTAAAAAATCAACGTTTCGTCCTTGTTTCCGGGGACATCTTCAGGATAATTGAAATAAAAATGTGATAAAAGAAAAAGTCATAGATCGTGCGAAAAAAGACAGTTTTTTAAAATCCAACCCATGTCGGGTCACGCACACATATTCGTCCTTTCCCGACATGGGTTGGATTTTAAAAAACTGTCTTTTTTCGCACGATCTATGACTTTTTCTTTTATCACATTTTTATTTCAATTATCCTGAAGATGTCCTCGGAAACAAGGACGAAACGTTGATTTTTTAATAATTTCATTCGGTTTTTTCTATTTTTTCTTTAAACATATATATATATATATATATATATATATATATATATATATATACTAGCTGACCGCCCAGCGTTTCCCGGTCTTACAATACGCTTAAACATGATATTTTAATTTATGAAGATTGCGGACGTATTATTATAGAATCAATCCTCTATTGAGTATTATATATTACGAGGAATAATTTGCCCGGTGAACTAATGAAGAATTTTTTTTTAAATAACAATAATAATGCCTTTCATCAAATTCGGCCTGTGTTTGTTTACAATATCACGTCAGCTGATATTTGGGTTTGACGATAAATGCCCTGGAAAAGTCACTTTTGATTAATGTTTTTCGGCGATGTTAAATGGTTATTCCTTTTTATCGTGAATTGAACTCATTAACAGGAAAAAATTAAAATAAAATGGTGAGGTAAACACGGGCTTGAACAGAGGATTCAATCTATAGTCGAATGCTCTACCACAGATCTATATCTTCAGATGAAAATAAATCTGGGGTTTTTTTTTTTTTTTACGAAGAAATGATTTGGTGGGATGTTATTTCTCTTGGCCGGTGTAACATAAAATATTCCCCTGTAAAAAAATTTCTTTTTATCTACAAGAGAGAAGGGCTATTTAAGATCGGATTATTTAGATTTTCGAAAATGTTTTGCTGAGATTTAATAGTTCCCTTGGCCAATGTAATATGCAATACTTCCCTGCAAAAATCCTTTATCTACAAGAGAGTAGGACTATTTTTAAGATCGGATTGTTTCGATTTTAAATACTTATCGGATGAATTTCTGTTTAAAAAAAAACATATCTAAGGACACTACCAGATATCTACATTACCTTTGTGTGAAATTTACAAAATATAGGCCCAGCCGTTTTGGAACCTATAAGGAACACTTATACAAGAATAAATCTATCTATATATCTATAAAAGTGAAATTCTGTGTGTGTTTGTGTGTGTGTCTGTCTGTTTGTGTACATTTCCTTACCAAATTACTCTGTCAATTTTCAGTCTACAGACTCGAGATTTGACATAAGGAATATTGAGATTTGGAAAATCTTTTTAATCGGTTTTCGGCCAGAAATTTAGCTGTCAAGGGTCAAGTTCAACGATTTGACCTTTGAAAACTCTTCACAACTCCTCCGCCAATTTTGTGTCTAAATACTTGGAATTTTAGATGTAGGTTACTTGGACATGGATCAAACTTTTATTTGATTTGAACCCAAACCATAAATGTTAAGGGGTCAAAATTGCCATCAAATTTAAAAAGATTCAACCTCTGCAGTCTGTATCAAATTACTAAGCCAAATTTTGGTTTAAAAAATTTGAAATTTTACATACAGTGTATTCAGATATAAGGCAAGCTTTTTAATCTGTTTTTTGGCCAAAAATTCGGCTGTCAAAGGATCGAAGCTCAAACGATTTGAACTTTGCAATCTCTAGCAAACTATTTAGCCAACTTTGAGTCTAAACATGTAAACCTTTATATAAAGGGTATTCAGACATGCAGCAAGTTTCATAATCAGTTTTGGGGCGCAAATTTGCCTGCCAAGAGATCAAAGTTGAGAGAGTTGACCTTTGCAGACTCTATCAAATTCCTCCGCCAATTTTGGGTCTAAATACTTGAAATTTTAGATGTAGGTTACATGGACCTGAGTCATATATATATATATATATATATATATATATATATATATATATATATATATATATATATATATATATATATATATCCACATACAGTTATGAACAGTACGTAGGGCCCGAACAAAGCCGGACTAAACTGCTAGTATGATAATAGTAGAGATATAAATAAATAAATTCCTCATCTAAAACGATTTCAATAATAAAATAATATATATTTATATAAATTATAATATAATTTGATATTATTTTGTAATGATCATGTTTTATATGCATAATTTCTATTTTATGTATGCATAAAGTAATATAATATATAGAGTAGATATGATGTATTTTCCATATATTTTTAGGCAATGCTGATGAGAAAAATATATTTATGGCAAGTAAGCTGCACAGAAACGTTCATAGTTCATTGTCAGAGGCAGTACATATATTTTCATATTACATTTTATATATATATATATATATATATATATATATATATATATATATATATATATATATATATATATATATATATAATCAGTGTTAGGACAGTTAATCGGGAATCGAAAAATCGGAACTTTTTGAAGTATCAGTATCGGAATCAGAAAAAAGCATTGTTCTTATTTTCCGGTGACCAAAACGATTCTTTTTAATTATTTCTGTGTGTTTTTATCAGAACTTAATTTACCTGTGGCTTTTATTAATGATGAAATGAATATTCGTTGATTCTAAAGTATCACTAAAACTCTTACATATATTTTATGTTTAAAAGAGAATCAGAATCGGGAATTTAGAATAGAATATGTAATTGTATCGGAATCGGGAAAAATATTGGAATCGTCCCGTCACTAATGTGTGTGTGTGTGTGTGTGTGTGTGTGTGTGTGTGTGTGTGTGTGTGTGTGTGTGTGTGTGTGTAACTCCCTGTACATGGGTATTTCTGTGATGTCTGTGTGTTCCTTCTGGAAAATAAAGATTAGAAAATCTTCATAAAATGTAAAAATCTATTTTTATGTAAAATTTGTCGGGGAATACAATAAAAGTCTACCCCATTCTCAGCCCTAATAGAGTTATATGAGTCGAACGTCTTTTAAAATTTTCAATATGAAATTTAGAGCACATTTATAAAAATACATGAGAAACAACACACACACATACACGCAGACATTCAGTTTTAGAAATTTAGAGTTATAATTCGTAATACTATAAATCACTTTACCTATCCCAACATTAGAGTTGGTATCATGCTGCCAAAACACAAGAAGTAAGCACGCGGTGACAACAGAAACAATGCATAACGAGTGTATCTTTGGGGATTTAAAACCCAGTGTAATGTTCGGACCCCTAGGGGGGGGAGTATAACTTTATATAAGTTTTGTTAAAAGATTCACAAAAATATATAATACTTAAATAAGAGAATAGCGTATGTGAATGCGGTCGTATTCGCGTCAGTATACGGTCAGGTTTTCATCATAAATACAATGCCAGCATCTATGCGTAGAAACGTGACTGTTGCTTTTTCTGCGTCCACAATCAGCTCGCGGGTATTGATCGGTATCGTCTGATCTCGTAATGACTCGGAAGGCCGACAGTCGAGATCTATCGATGGGAGCGAAGGTAAAGGGAACCTGTTTTATTGATCGTCAAAAGAAGACGACAACATCGATGTCAGAAGTATGTGAAGGGGAAGATGGGATAAGCTCGAGGATCGGAAGAGTGAAAGAGAGAAGAATAAAGAAAATTCCGACATTGGAACGTTTCGAGAAACTCTACACTAAAGCAACCAGGAAATAGCTCTCTTTTTGTGTGTCCCCGGAGGTTTGAAAGCAACACTCCGCACTTGTACGCACGCCAGAACGTCTTCTCGGTATTGAAAGAAAGGCGTACCTTTGCCAAGATGCGTCTGTCTATCACGTGTTTGGACAAGGAATAGTGTTATTTTAGATTATAATGTGTTAATGTGACAGAGAGTGACGGACAGCGTTTGAATGCCTACGAAAATGCCATCCTCGAGTGTCATTGTTGTCTGTATATAATGATTTGTCAAGATACCCTGACATGAAGTTACTTATTGGTATAATATATATATGTGTTTATCCGGGTCCATTCTCAAGAGCTGGATTGGCTTGTTAAGCCATAAATACAAATTGGTAAGCCAGCTTGGGAGATACGTCGAAAGACACGCCGAAAGCCTCACGCTTTAGGATAGACCAGCTCTGACTGTTAGATATTGGCAGGGCAATGCCGAAAGTTGTGTTTGTCAGCGATTTTTATGAACGTTATTGATATTTATAAAAATAGAATATAAGAAAAAACGTTATCATAGCAAAATAAATATTTACAGATAAAATTCTTTGTTAAAATTTTTTAATAGAAAGACATGTTAGTTTTCATAATTAGTACAAACAAAAATGTTAACTTGGTGAAAAAGAATGTTAGAAGATAAACAAAATGACGTAACGAGAGGGCTTAAAAATACACGTATCAATCAGTCAAGAGTGGGGAGTTAGAGTTAGCAGACTCAGTCGGTTGTCAGAGGAAGAACGACGGTCCGTGGACAGTAATGGCTTCGAATAGGGGAAAATTTCGATAGTCAAAGTTTGGGACGAACGATGCATCTTTCCAGGGGAAACATCCGAAATAAAATTGCTGTAAATACCATCAAGGCCTCAGGTTGCATGAGTCTACGTTTTCAGTTTTTCCGAGGATCAGTCAAATCAAGATTAACCCAAGGTGGACCAGGTATGTTTTACCATTGGTTGATGTAAAACTCCAGAGACTGTTATTTGACTATGTCCTTTTTAAACAATCACTAGACACATTCATATCTGGACGATCAAATATATATATACACATTAATCAACACACCATATATACAACTTCCCCGCCGATGTTACACAGAACCTTACTATACGACATGACCACAAACCTCTGTTCAGTAAGACGACTTACTGCATCACTACTTTAATTCTGTAGACAAACAAATATATTTCTTCGAAGGCTATATCACATCTGTTTTAATTGTTTTAATTAGCCGTAATTTGTAATTAACTCACGTGCTAGTTTCTTTCTATTATTCTTGCGCTCTCTCGGCCCATTTCGTTTTACCTCCATCTGCATCTTCTTTGGCATACACTTATTCCGTTTGCAATTATTCTCGCTTCCATATCTCTCTTCGCTTAATTACACCTGAAGGTAATAAAGAAAGCGAGGAATAAAACGATCGAAACAGTCCATTATAAACAAAAAGAGTAATATTATTTTATTTGAAGTTAAAGACAAAAACACAAAAAGAGAGTTTTAAAAAAGTGTTAAATTTGGGAATTTTTGTTTCTTAGTTAAATGAAATGCGTCAACTTTGTGCGAATAAGCTAAAGCAAAGGAAAATTGCCACTAAGTATGACTTGATGTCGTGTTTATCTAAAAACAAAACTCGAATTTTCCTCTCGAAAATTTACTAAATTACCCAGCAAGGTACGTGGAAATTTCACGAAATGAGAGAACTACTTACGCTTGACAGTATCCTATACCTCTATAAGGCCACCATTCGCCTATGTATGGAGTACTGTTGTCACATCTGGGCTGGTGCATCTGCTTCTTGTCTCTCACTCCTGGACAGGGTTCATAAGAGAGTCGCAAACCTGATAGGTCCTGAACTGTCATCTAGGCTTCAGCCTCTGTCCCATCGACGAGATGTTGCATCTCTCTGCCTGTTCTACAAATACTTTAATGATGAATGATCTGACGAACTGCAAACACTTGTACCTCCCCGACATAACTACCCCCGACAAGCTAGTAAGTCTCATCCCTTTAAAGTAGAGATCCCTAGATGCAAGAAAGCCTTTTACTCCAATAGTTTCTTCCCCAGAACTGCGGGTCTTTGGAACTCCCTTCCGCGATTCTGCTTTCCCAACTGCACTGATATGCAGAAGTTCGAGTGTAATGTTAACAAACATCTTTCTATTCATCTCCCTTCATAATGATCCTGCTAATTAAGTCCCTGATAGTAGCCCCCTGCTTCAAAGTGGCGCTGTGCCTTTGGGGTGAAAATTGAATAAAAAAAAATATATATATATATACTCAACAAGTATGTTTTCATATTGTTTATATTTTGCTCGATAGCGAAAAAGATTAGTTTTTTGACAGAAAAACCATGCATGCTCTTGTTCCGTCAGCCATGCTCGGGTATAAGTTTTAAGTAAATCGCAATTGTTTTTTGTATCGCTAACACTGAAGATTGAACCTTCAACCTCTACATGAGTGTCACTTAAAACTGAATTTAACCTACTACTTTTTACCGACGAATCCGCCAGCAAATTTAAGCCCCGCCTATGGAATAGAATAAATTATGACCTTCAGACGGATTCGTCAATATAATATTGCTTTTATCATTAAGCCGGCGTTTTAATATATAGACTTATAATTTTTCAAATATAATAAATAAAGCCACCGTCTACAAGAGGTAAAACCAGAGAAGAACCCCCGTGGTACTCAACATTGCCGGGACATAACTTCCTTAATTCAGGTAGAGACTTAGATAAGGTGAGATATTGAACCGGTACTTCCAAATTAGATGAAATCACAAAAACACAAACTTAGACTACAGAGACGTTATAATCAGTACTAAAGACGCAGATAAAAGAAATCATTCGAGAAACATCCAAAACAAGAGGTCTTAGGGAAGGTAGCGGTAGGACGGATACATACAAAATGCGAATAATACTCAATATAATAATAGTAGTCCAAACAATCAAGCCTCTGATCCCCATCTGGCATCAATTGAAATGGATGGCTCTCGTCTTGGGGAGGCTCCATGTTTTGACAAGCTTCTGCGTTTGACCTTTACTCCTGATCTGAAATGGAACACGTACATCAAGTCTGTTGCTAGGGTTGCTGGGAAAGTGGTGGGATCCTTGTACCTCTCCAGAAGATATCTCACTGCTGATGCAATGTTCTATCTATATAAAAGCCAAGTACGCCCAAGGATGGAGTACTGCTGCCACATCTGTACAGGAGCTGCTAAAAACAGCCTATCCTGCCTTGACAGAGTACAAAATAGACTTCGTGGGTTAATAGGGGATGCCCTTTTCTCCTTTTTTTGTGGATCCTATTTCATATTTCTCAACAAAAACTTGATATATCTGACTATACAGTGGTTTTTAACGGTGGTCAACTTACATGTACATGTGCTAAGGCCTGAAACTCCGCAGTTATCCATTTGCACTGGGGTTCGGCGTCCCCAGGGGCCCAAAAGAGGTCCAAAATGCCCTAAAATGGCCAAAAATAACAGTTTTTGCTCCATAGCGTTTGATCCATCCATTAGATTTTCCTGAGACTTCGCAAAAATGTGGAAGATATTGTTCTTAATATAAATTCAGTATGGGTGGCCCTGGCAAAATTCTGGTTCTCATCCTTCTGGGACTTTTAGGGCTAAAAAAACATGCCTTTTTGGAGCTCTTTTTTCATATTACTCAAAAACTTGATATGTATGTCTATACAGTAGTTTCCATGGTTCTGAATTCAAATATACATGTCTTAAAGCGTGAAACTGCATCGCTTGTCCATTTTAACGGGGATTCGGTGTTCCCAGGAGCTGAAAAGTGGTCACAAATGCCCCAAAACTGAAAAAAAAATGACACTTTTTACCCCATAACTTTTGTCTCATCCATTAGATTTTTCTGAAACTTGGCTAAAACGTGAAGGCAACGTTGGTCCTTCACACTTCTCACATTCATCATTTCTTCACTATTTTTTGTGGCGTCATCTCACATGCAGCATCAGAGGGGGGTCACGCACGCGCAGCTCGCTATAGATGTTTCCTTGATGAATATATTGTGTCGTTAGTTTGTCAGGAAAGAATTAACTTTGTAGAATTCGTTCGTTAGTGTTGCATCTGACTTAAATAAAATACTGAACAAAAGTGTCCCTATCTTCCACAATGAAACCACATCTTCATAATTAAATAAATATAAAATTTATTTAATAAGAAACCTAGAACAACATTAATTATGTTTGTGATTTTTATTTAGATGAGGATTGATTAGTTGTGTTATTTGGATTCTTCGGACTACTATTCTCGTCTTAAATGTTATATTCACAATGTTTCGGGCGGTATAACCTCCGACCTTCTTCAAGCATATCTTGTTGAATTCTGCAATCTGCACGGACTTTCGAACTGAGCCCTTTATTAAATTTACGGCGGTAGCATACTCTCGTTCCGTTGGCTATAACTGGATAGAAGTCCTAAATAATTCGCAATTGTATTTTAAATGTCGCCTGCATTGAAAATTGGACGTTTAACCTACAGAACGATTAACTTAGAACAGAATTCTACAGAGTGTTTTATTCACAACAGACGTTATATCGACCGAAACGTTCTGAAAATAACAAGATGTGGAAAGTAGTCCGAAGAATAAAAATGATACGAACAACGAGAATTGTTTAGTAGACTGGTTTTTGCTAATAAGTGAATGCGTTATCTTGGCGTTCGATTCTAACCGACCATACATAGTGAAACATCAAACTTGAGATAATAACCTATCAAAATACGATCAAAATGCGAACTGATTTTAATTTTTTTTTTTCGGCATAAAGATACGTCTACGCGTATTAATCTTGCTTCTATTTAGATTTATCAAGATGTCCATACAATTAGCAATCAAGGCTCAGGTGTTCAACCGCGAAGTCAAACTGTGACTCAGTTTAACGCATTATATTGCACGTACAATTAAATAAAACAGATTTCTCCTGTAACTGCTAAAACTGTTTCTTTAAGGTAGCTGAAACGCTGAGGTCCTGGATATACCTTAAACTATATCCAGTGGTGAGGCCCCAGCTTGTGGGCTTTTGGGAGTGTGGATTCACCCTTTAATTGCCATTGCTCCCAGGTCCACTCTGACCCGGAGTGGTAGTACCTGTTAGGGTCCCAACTATGGGTTAAATAGAAACTGACTTGAGAACAACCAATATATTCTATTAAATTTTTTTCTTCAAAATCTTTGGATTCGGCATTAAATAACCTGAAAAGGGTTGATATGTCGTAAAACAAAAACAACCAACCTGAAACACTGAGTCGTTTTAGTATAAGCGTGTATCGTCAAATTTTGCGCCAAACCAACGGTTCTTATATATCCTTTTATAGTTGTGTATATCTCTGAGAGTAATCACTTCTGTCTTCTGAGTGACAGATATGAAGATTGCATATCGCGTCATGACAAAATGGTTTCGCTCGTATTAAAATATATAAAAATAAAAAAAAAACATTTAGCATTTAATATTTTATTATTGCTAGTAGTTTTTTTTTTCTTTTTACTTTTTTAAGCCCCCTTCGTTTTAAGTTCACTTAGAGGTCGTCAAGTGCTCCTCTATCACTTGTTTTGTAGAGTTTTTTTTTTTTATCTTATCAACACTGGTTATGTCAAATCTTCCGGCCTAGATCGAGTGATCCATTTGCACCTCAGAACCTTTCACTCCTTAACGCCCTTCCATTATCAAATTTGTTGATCTTTATTCGGAATAATAATGTTTAAACAAATCTATGTTTAAATATCAACTTGCAAGATCCATGGAAATTCCATGGATGTATCTATGGCGTAGTTCCTGGCTTTGGTAGAGACAATTTAGACGACGATGGTGTTCTTTTATTTTTATTTTATTCTATTTGAGTACTACAAAGAACTACGCCAATAGTTAATGAACGGATGGACCCCTTAACGTTCGTAGGTTATGGGGGGGCTACTGCATTATTTCTTGCAGCGTGTCTTGGGCAAAAATCGCCTGGCGGTACCCATCACTCCACGCCTGCTGTTCACAAATGGTCACCCATCTGATATTGGCCAGACTTATCATTTATAGTGTTGTGTGAAGCTGTTCACACTTTTTGGAACCACTGCTAACCCAAGTCGGTGCTGATTGAGGTTAGCAGTAGTTCAAAAAATTGTGGACGACACTGCACAAGACCTTCACGAATATAATCTATGAGCCTGGCCAGTACCAGATGGGTGACTATTAACTTCGGTGATCTGACGGGAACCGGTGTGTCAATGTGATTATGCTGGGTACAACAGTTAACAGTAAGTGCTTATAAAAGTTATATATCATATGGAACAGACTTGTATGCATATTAGCATGGCAATAAATAAAACATTGGAATAATATTAGGGTCACCAGCAAGCAAGTGCTAATTTAACATGATCAGTGTTTGTAAACAAAAAATCAAGGAACACATAATCTAAATTAAAAAAAATAATATAACTATGGATTTTTAATGAGGTAAAAGTCATTTTAGTCAAAAAAAAACTTCATTTATGAGAAGTTTATACAAGGTACGACAGAAACATCTCCCACATCTCTGGTCCCCCCTCGCCAATCTTTCACGAAAAACACCCGTCTAGCTGAATCCACTGTCAAAAGTTTCCCCTACTCTTTATCTGTGCCTAAATCAAAACGCGGATTCCATGAACAAAGCTTCTTTCTTAGAACTGCACGCCTGTGGAACTCTGTTCCGTCTGCCTGCTTCCCACCGGACTACAACTTGGATGTGTTCAAGTCCAACGTTAACAAATTCCTAATGAACCGCCCCCTTAAGTAAACACTTCATCAAATCTTCACACTAACGTAATGTACTTGCAATAACCTTTATCCCTGAGTGGCTTCCGGGCCTTGATAAGTGGTGATCATTGTGTAAAAAAAAAAAAAAAAACATTTTGATATGCGATCTTTGCAGTCGCGCTCGTAGTTTCTGGGCAATCATTAATTTGCGTGAATGGAACTGCATATCAGTGTATAGAAGTATTCTGACTGTTCGATCAGACAATTCGAGTGCCAAAGCATGTTTGCGCACTGAACGTGTATGAGATTGAGCAACAGAAAATCTTACAGCTTAAAATGATTATATATTTCCATTTTATGGACGCTGAGACCGAACAAAAACCTCACGATATTAGTAACTCATCTGTGAGTTGAACAGTTACTACATTTGATCCTAACTAACAAGTTTAGCTTTCAACAGCAACATTAGACCAATTATACACACACACACACACACATATATATATATATATATATATATATATAGTATTTAACAAGTGAATTATTTATATGTATAAAAAATATGTTACTCCGTCCATATTATTTATATATATAAAAACCCATATTACTCCCTAAAAAGTGTGTGTGTATATATATATATATATATATTATCCCCAAAAGAAGCTGAGGATTTAAAATTTGAATTCAGCCGAAAACTACACTCTACGATAAATAGTCTCTCGTCAATGATGTAACGACTCAGTTTCTTTTGCAATACCCTATATATCATTGTATTTTCGTTAATCGGACGATCCCAGTTTAAGTAGAGGTGGAGAGTGATTATGTACGTACGATCATGAAATTGTCACTGTGCATATATATTATAAAGGGTGTCCACAAAGTCTAACTACATTATGTAGCCAGAATTTGTGGGCACCGTGTAGATTATGTAGCCAGACTTGTTCCTTGCTAATAGAGTCAGATGGTTTTGTGGCCAGGTTCGAATCTCCCAACCCACTGTAATCATAACTCCCTGCATTGATAGATTCCTGACAGGATGAAACATTAATGTCCATAGGTATTAAAAAAATTATCATAGTAATAATGTTATATATATATATATATATATATATATATATATATATATATATATATATATACAGGGTGCCCATAAAGTCTGGCTACATAATCTACACGGTGCCCACAAAGTCTGGCTATATAATGTAGTCAGACTTTGTGAACACCCTGTATATGCATATATATATGCAAGATCGAAACTGAGATCGAAACCAAAACATAAAATAGTGAGTCAAGTAGGACAACCATTAGACCAGTCTGACACGATCTTACAAAGTGTTTTTTACCTACTTAATCTTAACGTAATAACGGTGTCGTGTTTCACGGCTGCGCGTGCACATTCGTGAAATAGTTGACAAACAGATGAAAATCCGTTGAAGTCCACATACCAATTTTTCTATTTTGAATCCTTGGCAGCCCATTTTTTCGGATGAAAAATGATTAAAAAGTTTTCTCCGTGACTGAAGATCCTATATACTTAATTTCAAATCTGTAGATCAACAATTTGTTGAGTATATAGGTTGGGAAGTGTTCTCTCGCACACATTCTCACTTTTATAGATATACAGATATGCTTACATCACTCTCGTTGCCTCTATATCATAATATAGAAGCAACGAGAGTGATGTAAGCATATCTGTATATCTATATAAAGTGAGAATTAAATAGGAACACTTTTCGTGTCTATAAATGTGTTTTTCTCGCCTCCTCGTGACTTACACCTTAATTGTTTATGTATTTTTTTTTATTTACTTATTGCATTTTTTTAAATTTAATAAAGTGCTAAAACGAACTGCGTAAATGAATTACTCATTAAATAGGATTTTTTTATAAAGTAAAATATACCATAATTTTTTCGTTTTTTTTTTGTTTGTTTTTGTGTGTTTTTTGTTTTTTTGTGTGTGTGTGTGTATGTTTTGTAAACATTTAATCCATTTCTATATTTTTTAAAACTTATGAGACAAGATTCGAAACCTAAAAGAAATTTGCAAGCCTTTAAACTGTTGAATAGAATCGCATTTTTATTAATTCAAAATAACATATTTTGATGCATAAAGATTAGCTACAAAAAGTTTTGAAATCGTTTTACATCTAATAATTGTATACAGGAGATTTAAAATATTAGCATAACAAAATATTTTTTTGTTATTTGGTAATTTCTGACTATTGTGCCATCGTGTATGTTATTTTCCCAACGTTTCCAAGATTATTCAACTGCATTTTTGCTCAGCATTTTGATTGAACTGTGTTTTCCTTACCATAATGTGTAAATTTTATTTTGAACGTATAGCCCCTTGATTTCTGAAATATATCACGTGTGTCCCGTGTCCTATTTAAAGGACTCGATATTTTGCTTCCTAAAATAACCTTTTCTTTTCAATGTTTGCATTCTAACCAATTTTTAGTAATTATACAAAGTTTTAACTCAATTATAAAAGAAATTTAGATAACCTGGGACTAGTAGTAGTAGTAGTAGTAGTATCGTATGGGTTAGACCTCTATACCGCTATTTTTTAGCCAGTCTGAGAAATTGACTTCAGATAGATGGACTGTCGATTAGCCTCCTTCCAGTTGATTGACTGGACAGTGTAGGACCAAATGGTCTGTCCTGGGGAGCTTCTTTGCACTTTGGACAGATTGGGGAGTCTATTTGTCTCCACCTGTGTTTGTTTAGGCAGTCCTGCAGTGTCTTGTTCTGATCCGGTTTGCGGCTACCCACTACTTCCTACTATTTGTAGTTAAACCTGAGAGGCGCAAAGTTAAATCTTTAATGATGCCCCATCCTTTGGGAGTATTGTTTCTCCATTCCTCTTTCCATGTCGCAACTTGTTCCAAATTTTTTTTTTTTTTTTTTTTTTTTTTTTTTAGTTATAGAAGGGCTGTTGAATTTGTAAGTCACTAATAGCCTTCTCGACATTTTGAATCCATTTTTGAGTTTCCAGGGACTTAATGAGTTCATTACTAAATGTAACAAAAAAAATATTAATATTTAACAAAGATTTTAACCCTAAAAAGCGACTGGATTGTTAATGGGTCTGGCGGCCATTTCTAAAAGAAAAAGTGGGGGTTGTTTCACTGTAAATATAGATTAAGAATGCCTTTAGATTTAATGCCTTGGGCAAATTCTCACGTACATGCTTCTATCCATTTATCTTGCATTTAAATTTCTCTTTTTGCTTCTCCAAGTCTTTCCAAGACTGATAATAAACAAGCATAATCGGTTTCAACAAAATAAAGCAAAAACCAAAGAATTAAAAACTGAGTGCAATAAATAAATAAACATTTAAAACTTTTATTTGGCAAAATTAAACGAATGCACGTACGTCGCATACGTCGGATGGGGCGTGGCTGAAAAGTCACGCCATTATTGCCACAAACAATTTATTCCAATTCCAGAAACAGATATTCCTTCCTGTGAAAGTACATCAATGCGGGGGGGAGGGGCTTACTTGCCCCTCCCCCCCGCATTGATGTACTTTCACATCCTGTCCCGTGAGGTGCGTGTGAGACGGGGCGGAAGCACCATCAGCTTCGTCGTTACTGTATTCTTCTTATTTTCCTAATTTTTAAATGTGTTTATTTATGAAATAAGTCACATGGAACAAGATCATTTGAATATGGAGGTTACTCACGATGTTCTTCTTAGCAGAGAAATTACCAAATCATTATGCGCTTCATTGTCGTGCTAGATCGGTTAGATCACTATATGATGTTCTATTAGCTTTGGTTAGACCAGATTACGCACTAACATAAGGAAGTACTTTCGACTGAATTTGTTAATTGGACATTTCTCATGACAGTTCTCTAAGCCTTACTACTACCGTTTTGTCATATGACAAATTGCAAGCGGATGTATTGTTTATGGCAGCATCACTTGAAGATCGATTTATATGGCTGACCAATTTGTTTTTACATCAGAGTTTCCTTCTCCTAGGTAGATTGCCTTGACCACAGCTGAGGAATCCCGTCCACCTCCTGCATGGTAAATATCTAGAAATATGAGAGGGTGACCGGAAAGTGTTCAAAGCAGGTGCAACTAACTCCCTGATTTATAATATATACATGCATCTGATATTCTCAAATGGTCATCCATGTAATACTGACTAAGCTCAACGTTGTTTAATTTCGGTGATCTACTGGAACGCAGTGTGTCAGAAATTATCGTTTCAATTCTAGCTGATTAAACCAAAGTCTTTTTTTTTTTACTTTATAAATCAATACTATATAATATAATATTTAATAGAGAATTGGCTCTGTAATAATAAATATAGAATCTGCATGAATTAAAATATATTTAAGCGTATTTAATGGGCGGCTATGTCGGGCACACCGCCCTGCTAGTATGGATATTTATACTCCTATATTTTCTTCTTTTTTTTTGTTTGTGAGTGTGTGTGTGTGTGTGTGTGTATGTGTGTTGATAATCATATTAAAACTCCTTTTTTTCTATTTATTTAAAAAGGAAATACAACATTTTTTATATATGGGTCGTGAAGTTGCATTCATCTGTAAAAGATCTAGCTAATTTGCATATTCTTCTAAACATTCATTTTAATTCATTCTTTATTAGTTTTTTTTCGGTTTTCTAATGAGATGATCATCTTTAGTTAACTATTACGTGTAATTATATTCATGCAGATATTCTCCATGATTTATACTTGCGTAAAAAAGTTATAGTAAACATAAACCTTTTTCTATATTTATATATGCGTATATATATATATATATAATCTGTTTAAAGAATTTTGCCTACCAAACTCTTCTGTCGGTTTTTGGTCTCCAAACATGAAACTTAATACATAGGGTATTCGAACATAGGCGAAACTTTATATTTGGGTTTTAGCCGAGAAAAATCTGTGCAAAAGTGTGAAAATTAAAAAAATGGGATTTGCCAGATGAGGGTCGAACGATGGCATTACGAATATGCATGCGTAACGTAATAGCTATTGGGCATGTATTAATTTTTAGCCTTGCATCAAACCTGTTTTCTTCGTTCAGGCATTAAAGTCAAAGGGAAAAATAAATCGTAAACTAAACCTTTTGGTTTCGATTCTTGGTGGTGGAGCACGAATCATTTTTTTTTTTTTTAACTTTTTAAATCATTACTATATATGGGGTTCAATATAATATGATGATAAATACGAAATCTGCATTAATTAAAATATCATATTTAAGCGTATTTTACAACTGGGCAATGCCGGACTGCCTGCTAGTATATATATATATATATATATATATATATATATATATATATATATATATATATATATATATATATATAATATTAGTGGGACGATTCCAAAAGTTTCCCGATTCCGATCCAATTACCGATTCCGTTTTAAATTTCAGATTCCGATTCAATTCCCGATTCTGATTCCGATTCTTTTAATATTTATAAATATTTCATTAGATACTTGTTTTTTTTTTTGTTTTGCTTTTGTTTTTTGTTTTTTTTGTTTTTTTTCATAAGTTTACAAACTATTACATAAATCCCCGGGTAATTTCCGGCTATATTTTTTCTCATATATTTTCCTTGTAATGTATTGCTAATTGAAAGACGACAAAAGGTTTATTTTGATTTTAAACAAAGCCAAATTGTATCAGTTCGCCGTTAGTGTACAGCATGCTTTTTTACATGAGGTCACCACTTATCAAGGCCCAGAAGCCACTCGGGGATAAGGATTATTGCGTGTACAGTAATCAATGGGATAGTGTTGTAGTATTCGTTAGTATTGGAGATTTGATAAAGTGTCATTACTTAAGGGGGCGGTTCATCAGGAATTTGTTTATGTTGGACTTGAAGACATGCAAGTTGAAGTCAGGTGGGAAACAGGCAAGCGGCAGAGAGTTTCACAGGCGTGCAGTTCTAGGAAAGAAGCTTTATTCATAGAATCTACGTTTTGATTTAGGCGCAAGTAAAGAGTGGGGAAAATTATTGACAGTGGTTTTAGCTACTTAAAAGTTTTCATAAACAGTTGAAAATAGTCGCCGATTGGTAGGTAAAATGAGAAAACGATGTAAGAGCAAGGTATTAACAACGCCTCCCTCCTGTTGTTACGAACGACTTTCTAAACAATAATGTGACTATTTAGAAAACCATTTTTAACACGGAGAGGGCGTGGGCTTTGTTAACTATCATGTGCCTTCCTTCTATGAATGTTTAAATCTTATTTTAATTATATAGATTTGGTTGGTTACTAAATTGATTTGCTTTGCTATAAAAAACAAAACAAAAACGAGATGCAATGAACTCATTCATATGTAATATATTGATGTTGGTATTCATGGCATAAATAGAGATGCTTGTAACTCTTGTTAAAACTGCAAAAGTATTTATCTAAGCTAGCGAGGACGCCCAGCGTAGCCATGTCATAAAGTACGCTTAATTATGATATTTTAATTATTGCAAATTTCGTATACATTATTAGACAGTTAATGTTCTATCGATTTTTATATACTATAAAGTTGCAATTTCAAAAATAAAAATATATATCCATATGACTTTGGTGCATTAGATTTAGGTCCTTCAGCTATAATCGAAATCGAAACCAAAATTTATGAAGAATTCTTGGTAAAATTAGCAGTGGAAGATTTTGTTTTAAATAAAATCAAATGAAGAAAAAACATAATTAAAAGATCCGATTCCGATACTCTCAAATGTTCCGATTTTTCCAATTCCGATTAATCGTCCCAATACTAACATATATAAATATATTGAATAATCACGTTGACACACGGTTCTCGTCAAATCACCGAAGTTAGGCAACGTTGAGACTTGCTAGTACCAGATGGGCGACAATGTGGGAATTCTAGGCGCTGTGTGCTTTCTCTGTTTATATCGGCGTTGTTTCGAGTCGTCCTGAACCTCCATTTACCACTGGTATTTAACAATATCGACTCAGGAGAGGTGTCGTTGAAGATTGCGCAACTCTTGCCGCAAAAACTCTAGGCACCCTTACAGTGGGTATCCATAGTCTGTCAAGAGCGAAGGAAAGCACCATATATATATATATATATATATATATATATATATATATATATATATATTATTTACCAGTGGTGAAAAAACCGGACTAGAGTGCTCAATGTGTAGTCAGAGCAGTATATAGGAAATTTATTACTATGAGTCCAGAATGAGTTTACAAATTGTTTCAGCTAGAGGAAAATCCTCAAATAGAGGAAAAATCCAACTAGCATTATCAGAATTCATAGATGGACTATGAATTCTGATGATGCTAGTTGGATTTTTCCTCTCTTTGAGGATTTTCTTCTAGCTGAAACAATTTGTAAACTCATTCTGGACTCACAGTAATAAATTTCCAATATATATATATATATATATATATATATATATATATATATATATATATATGATTAATCGGAATCGAGAATCGAAAAAATCGGAATCGGAAAAATTTGTACCTGTTTTCCGATGCCAAAAACGATTCTTTTAATTCGAATTTTTATTTGATTTTCTTTAAAGAAAAGTCTTCTAATGTTGATTGTAATAGTAAAATAACGAATATCTATTGATTTTAAACGATTAATAAAACTAAAATCGATAGATCATCCCTCGCAAATGTATCTTTGCGCTTGATAAAACATTTGCATATGTAACATGTGTTTTTACGGTAATTGCGAAAAATAACAACTTATAGTTAAATATTTTGATATTTATTAAAAATTGGATAGGAATCGGCAATTGTATCGGAGTCGGGAATTATATACGGAATCGGTAATTGTATTGGAATCGGCAAAATATTGGAATCGTCCCTTCCCTAATACGTGTGTGTGTGTGTGTGTGTGTGTGTGTGTGTGTGTGTGTGTGTGTGTGTGTGTGTACCTATCTCTTTGCTGTTAAAAACGTAGATGTTACGGTCGGGGTGTTTAGAGGTTTCGAGGTAAGATGAGTCGAAACATACTTGAGACGCAACTATGCACATATCTTAACGATGCGGAGGGTAAATCAACATTTGAAAACTCGTCAGTGTCGAGGCTGCATCATTGATCAAAACTAAATAGACAGAAGTCCCGACTCCCCAGATGGGATCCCGCATTCCAAGAATAGTGGGAAAATGTTACCACATACAAAGGTGACGGATGGGCTACGAACCAACCTACGCTATTTAGTGCACGCCTAGAACTGACGAGATGCTCTGCGTGTACTTCATAGTCGTGTCACAATATTAGCAGAAATATCACGCACACACACACATATATACACATATATGATAGATTTGGCTGTCCGTTCGTTAACTAATATAAAAATGTACGTAGGTTTAATGGCCTAAAACTAAAGTACACGTTCCGTCAAAAATGACAAAAGGGTGTACGTTTCATTTGCGAGCAAAAAATAAAAAAAAATATTGCCATATAAAACGTTTGCCCTTCTTTAAGATACGAGAGTCGTTCCAAAAGGGAACTTCCTATTTTTTTCTTTTCTTTTTCTTTTTTTTCTTTTTTTTAGCTAAAAAAATAACGGTAGGAAAAAAGGGAATGGTACCATTAAAACGAGCGATCTTTTTTACTTATTTTTTTTTCTACATAGTTACCACCATTCTCTATGCTCTTTGCTAGCGATGATGTATGGGCGTCCAGAGGGCGCTTTACAATACGCCGTTAATTTTACTTTTCTGTAAAACCTCCTTTTTTTTTATTTTACTCAGAAATCTCAATAGCTACGCAGACCAAAGTAGTACCATTAAAACATGTGAATTCTGTGCTCTAGAATTTATTTTTTCAACATGGCCACCACCATTTTCAATGCATTTTTGCGAGAAATTCAATGACGCATCTCTGCTTCTCGGCGCACTTCCATGACAAGGTTGCTTGCTTGGAGTCCCACATCGTCAATATCTGCAACAGAGAGGTGAAATTTTTAGGTCATGAATGCATAAGTTCGATCCTCTCTGATCCATTCGAGTAGAATAAAGTAAGAAATACTACTTTTGGAACGTCCCTCGTATAAATACTTCTTTGGTTAAAGGTAAAAATGGTTGATTTTTTTTATTTTACTTAAACCGAAGTTGTCAGAAATCCAGGAATATCCTTCTTAGGGATAACACTTAGTCTCTATATGAGATATATAGATATTCGATTGTTCTATTAAAGATTTTCTTTTTACCATCTCAAATGTTCAGTTTATAAAGAAGTATAAAAAATTAATTTTCCTTTCACTAATTAACCAGTTACCGATGTATAGTATATGTTTATTGCGGTCTATTGATTTTACCGATGTATAGTATATGTTTATTGCTGTCTATTGATTTTACCGATGTATAGTATATGTTTATTGCGGTCTATTGATTTTACCGGATTCCAGGACAAGAATTCATCTAGACTACCACACCTCCCTCCAAAACACCCACTGCTCACATTCACAAAGTATACACAACCACTGTCTTCCAGAGCGTAAACCACACCCGAATATCTTATAAAAACGAATGTAATCTCAACTCTTGTTTCAATATCGCTCCTTTTTTGGTCTGATGAAGTGGTCTCTTTGAATTGGGATTCCACTGAAACATATATGCACATATGTAACCAATAATGTTTGTATAATAAACAGACTGTATATATAGGGGTGCATGTGCGCTAAAATAATAGACTTTAACCACAGTCAAATAATTCGGTTCACGCGACACTTTCACTGACTTCGTCATTTTGCGTCTTCCAATTTAAGATAATGGAAGCTAGGTGAGGTACTCTGGCCTATTAGAAATTGCCTCGGTATTTCCGTTTAGTCTCCGGCGGAAGGGTCTCAAGCAGTTCGTAATTAACTAGCTTCTTCTCTACAAGCAAAAACAAGGTCTGGGAAAGAGGACCCCATAGTATGACTCTGAACCTATACTACAGCCTGACAGATAAAAGGCTAACGAAATGGTTCAATCTTTGTTTGAGTGTCGAGGATAGATCTAGGCATGAGAATCAAAGTGTCTTTTTGTAACATGTGGTGGATGGCTATATGCAATACCGAGCCGTGAGCGAAAGAGCGTCACGATATGGAAAAAGAAAACGATAAAAAAAGGAGAGAAGACGTTCGCGAAGAGGATTACGTTCGAGAAGCGAAGAGGATTACGTTCGAGAAGCGTAAATTATGTTCGAGAAGACGGTCACGAGGTACATCATCGCTAACGAGAGAATGGGGATATGAATGTCGTACAAAAAAAAAAAGAAAATTGAAGCTCTTTTCTAGTCTGTCTGTTTTGCGATTGAGGCTACACCGTGTTGGTTCCCGGACAACGTTACATTTTTTCCTGGCCTAAAATGTGAGTTATGTTGTTCTTTTGAATGCGACTTGTACAAAACAAATTGGCTTAAATAACTACATCTGTAGACTCAGTGTCCCGGATATTAAAATACAGACATTACGAGTCATCAACGAGGGATCGTTCTAACCCGCTGTTTTCCCTGGTTAATTGGCACAAATCCAACGCGTTCTCTTACCGTGCATTTAAGTGCGCGAAATTTTCCTTCCATCACCAGTACGAACACCATAAACATGTTTCTTTATTTTGTTTATTATTGGTAGGAAGGGGAGTATAACATCTTCCTTACAGAAGAGGCGTTACTAGTCTATCTCTGTTTTGTCGTAATAGCAAGTGCTTGATTGAACTTCAATCTACGTGTTCCCTGCAAAACATTTCCAATAAACACTCGTCTAGTTACAACTACTGCCAACAATTTCCCCACTTTGCCTGTGCCTACATCTGAACGCAAATTCCCTGAAAAAAATTATTCCCTAGAACTTTCCGTCTCTGAAACATTATATCTCAAGTCTGCTTTCCAGCTTACAGCGGCATGGTCGTTTTCAAGTCCAATGTAAACAAATTAAACTTTTTCCTTAATCAAATTTTACCCAATTTCCGCCACTATCGATTTTGCTCTATTGTCTCACTGACCACCTCACACTGATTAGCCCTTATTACCGAATGACCTTTAAGCTCTGATAAGTGATGAAAATCAATAGACCGCAATAAACATATACTATACATCGGTAAAATCAATAGACCGCAATAAACATATACTATACATCGGTAAAATCAATAGACCGCAATAAACATATGCATCGGTAAAATCAATAGACCGCAATAAACATATACTATACATCGGTAAAATCAATAGACCGCTTTGGAGACAAATTTTATGGAAATACTTTTGTTGCCGGTTTTTTCTTCTTTTTTATATAATTTTATTATTTTTATTTATTTTATTATTATTACTAGCCTAGGTGCCCGGCGTTGTCCGAGTGTTTGGAAGTTTGGGTTTAGCAAAAAAAAAAAAAAGTGATAGTAGGCAGATAGGCTCGAACCCGTACCGCGAAGTAGAAAAGAACGTAAAACAAAAAACGTGACATGTTTGCTGTTGCGCCCATCTCCAAACAGGAAGTGACGTAGGTTTTAAATTAAGGTTAGACAATCAAAAAATGGGATGACTTTCGAAAATATCGGCGAAAAAAACGACCCCTCTCTGTAGAAAAGTGCCCAGTTAAGAGTGAAGGAATTAATGTTTGTAGCCAATTTTTCGATATTTGTCATCCGAAGAGTCGTGCTTCCAAACTATATCGATCTTGTGAATATCCGTCACATCTGTCGAAAGTTATAGGCATACATACATACATTTAAACAGACAGGTGAGATTTATATTATAGATTTTTTTTACGGTGTTGTTGAAGAAATTTGACTGGCGATTCCTATAAAACATATTTTAAAAATCGACAGTATAGTTACGATTAAAAATGTAAAAAACAAAAATTAAAACTGTATTACCTAATTATATATTACTAGCAGGGACACCGGACGTTGACTAGGATTGAATGATAATCAATACTGTTTCACACTCCCATATTTTTATTGTCATCGAAATGGACGAAACCACTCACTTTAAAATCAAATAGATTGATTGCCTGCTCTAGTTAGGGACCCATTAGAGTGTACCAGGAGGAAGCTTGACATGCCTCCGGGCAGTGACGTAGTCTAAAATACATTGTAGTCACTGTAGAAAACCTAATGTTAATTTTATAAAAATATTGTTCATATATAACGGCTGGAATTAAATTTTAAAATGCAAAAGTCAAGTATCATGGTTTAATTTTGCTCTAACCAGAAACATTCATTTTTAACGCGGCCGTGTCATCTCAAAGACCCTGACTGTTGATTTTATATGCTAGGCCTTTCTGCTTGTGTGGTACCAAAATTTCTCAAATCCATTTGTGATGTTATGCTGTATAAGGTGTTAACTTCGATCAAAGTCGCCTGTCTCTTCTCTCATCGGATTTTTTCGATCATCGATACTTATCAAAGACATTCTGATATAAGACCTAAGAACACTGCCAGGTATATAAAGTACATTTGTGCGAAATTTCATAAAAATCCGCCCAACCGTTTTCGAATCTATAGGAAACAAACTCATACACACACGAAGGTCATTTGATATAATACTAGAGATAGATGGTTGGTTGGTTGTTTTTGTTTTACGGCATATCGACTCTTTTCAGGTTATTTAATGCCGAATCCAAAGATTTTGAAGAAAAATGTTTTAATAGAATATATTTGTTGTTTTCAAGTCGGTTTCTATTTAACCCATAGTTGGGACCCTAACAGGTACTACCACGCCGGGTCAGAGTGGACCTGGGAGCAATAGCAATTAAAGGGTGGCTCCACACTCCCCAAAGCCCGAAAGCTAGGGCCTCACCACTGGATATGGTTTAAAATCATATCCAGGACCACTAGACATAGAGATAAAGATATCCATTGTCTGTCACGTCATCCATTACACCAATCAAGCACTACCATCCCTTTATACATTAAAACGAAATGAATCCACGGTTATTTCTTTTATCTCCTTTGGTCGACTCACTGCGCTGAGCGTCCTGCTATTAAACCAACCTTTTGTCAAACATGTCCCCTGGCAGAGGCGATTTAATACTGTGATAAAGAAAGTAGTGATCAAACCTTTGTGATGTATCGATCTTCTATAGATCATTAGTACATCTATCGATAAATTCGGTTCGTGCCCACGGGGGGGGGCATGAACGAAAGAATAAAATATCGTTTCTTTCTGAAGTGCGATGTGCCATTTTCGGAAGGAAACGAAGAATTCGGAAGATGCGTCGATCTGAATTATCCGTTTAGCGCGGAAAATGCGATTTCGGCGATGCGCCTATCTACTTACCCAAATAACTTCCGGTTTTGAAAGTCGTCGGAAGTAAACAGTGTTTGTTGATTTGAAGACCTCGCCGAATTAGGTTTCTTCTCTTACGTGCTCTCTTTTTTTTATAGTCATCTTTTTCCTTACTCTGACATCATTTCGATCACGACTCGGCATTAGCGTATAGCCGTCCGTGCTATCTTGTATCAAGAAAAAGGGATTTTTTTTACAGTGGTTATAGAAAGAGGAGTTGTGATGCGATTTTTTTTAAGGGGAACCAGACATTTGAAGCTCAGTCAAGCGCTTATCATGAAAATAATGATAGAGTTGAGAACGATTAGCAAATTCTATTTTGTAAGTAAGTGGTTGAAACTCCCCCTCCTCAACTTAATAGAAAAAGTAAAATAGGGAAGGGAGGGGCATAGTTTTCTATACCCCTCCCCTCTTATTATTGAAATAGAGAAAGAAAGAGACTTTAGGAAAAAGGAGGCGGTTACACCCAACTAGATTTCGAAGTTCGAATTTTTACTTTACAAAATCTGGATGAAGTGTTTTGAGTTCTTAAAATTAATATTTTCAGATAGAAAAGGCATTTTATTTGGTCAAAGTCTGAAGCAACCATGATTTGTCTGTGATGCTTATTTGAAAGCTGAAGCGTGCCAGGACGAGAGACGAATGAATACAGATCGATAAATGTATCTTATTGTAGATGCGGGTTTAGCCATATAAATACTATTTTGCAGCTGAATCATGGCATGCAGCCAGACGATGTCTCTTATTTAGGTGTCTGGTCGCATGTAAATGGCGAAAAGAGCAACACATTTTAAGTAGCAAATCAAACTTCGATTGAATACCTTCTAGATTATCAGTAACAGCAAAATAAAACAAAAAAATACGTTGGATTTAAATTGGAGACAAACATTCAAATTTTTTTTTATGTGACTATTACTGAAAAGAAATAAACATTTTAGAACATTAATAAACTACAATCGCCATGAGATATTTCAGTGATATAAATCTTCCGCCCTACTGATATATACAAATATATATTTGCACGCCAGGGCGGGGATGTATGTGTACATGTTAATGTTTCTTTAAGTATATATATGTGTACGTGCGCATGTGTGTACTCGCGGCCGCTAGCTAACCCTCTCCAAACAATTAACAACAAAATAAAAACTAAATAAATAAACCGAATCATAGCCCCCGTCCCCGACTCCGAATCTAAGCGAACACCCAACAGGTCAAGACATACTTATCAAGAAATCATCTCACCAACGAGACGCCAAAAACTTTAACATTAAGACTCGAATTTTAAAGTAACCCCCTCCTACCCCCACATATTCCCCTTCCCCCTTCATGTATCCCTATGCCCTCAGCCACACCAGAAATAGACTTCCCAGACCCTCCCCAACTAAAACATTGCCGACATACCAAGCACCCCCTCCCACCTCCCCCTTATTCCCTTCCTCCTCTTTCTTTCCGCTCTTCCTGCACTCCTCCCCTGATCTCATTCACTCTTTCATCCCATAATAACGAACATTTCTGTAAATGTCTGAGGAAGCTACAGACGGCCAAAAAAACGGCCGGGTAGCTGAAACAATAATGTAACTTAACAGAAAGATACGGTAATAAAAAATAAAACGTGTGTGTATATATATATATATATATATATATATATATATATATATATATAATATGTGCTGATAACATTAAATAAATACTAACGGACCGCCCAGAATTACTAAGTCGTAAAATATGCATAAATATATTTAAATTGATCCAGATTTCTCATTTATTATTATACAACCAATTCTCTTTGATTATTATCCAATATATAATAATGAGTTCACAAATTATAAAAAAAAAATTACTTCGCACCATCTGCTAAAATCGACACTGGAATGTTTAACGCTCCAACCTTAGTCGTTATTCATCTCTCCAGCGTCGTTATTTGGAGCATGAGCAGAAGAAACAGCAGGCGTAATCATTTATTCGAATAACCCTGCGACGGTCAACTGTTTTGTTTTCAATATTAATCCCTTAGCATCAATTTTGCCAGCTAAAAACCAGATCGAAACTGCGCTACAAACCCAGATACCCTATATATCAAATTCTACATCTGTAGACAAATATTTAGAGAAGAGTTTGGTCAGACATTTTAGTACACACACCGACAAGCTTACTTTTATATTTATATTTCCGTGTGCTAAAACGTTTTCATGATAAATTCTGCGCAATTTTGTAGAATGTAGAAACTATGCATAAATAGAAACTAGCATAATAGTGAGATAGAACAAACCATCAAATAAGAAACCATAAAAATAACTAATTAATTAACGTTCGTTTTTCAAAGGAAAATGCTAATTAGTAAACCTTCATGTAGTCGCTCGCAAATCCATGATTGAGTATGTTAAGAATTTCTTTTAATCATTTCTAAATAGAAAACTTGTAATATTAATATCAGAGCAAGAAAAAATCTCAACTTTATATGTATATAGACATTTTTTGGTTTCCAATTGGCAAAATTAATGAAGCTCGACGAAAACGCATTTTCACTTTCAGACGATATAAATCGGTAGTGAACATTGGAAAGCCAAATGTATATTCATATTTTTATTTCATAATATTTTATTGTGTCTTTTACGTGTTTCGTTGAATGATAGAAAAACATCACAGACCTCCTCAGAGACAGTTTACATGTTTCTCGGAAAAAAAAACAAAACAAAACCGTTTGGGATTTTGTTCCATGGATTAAAGAGAATAGATGTTAATGTAAGATATATGATTTGTACAAAAGATATTGGAATTCTTCTGGGGTAAAAGGCGGTAAGAACTTAAAGCCCATGAGGATATATTTAAAGTTTCATATCTCATCTTCAATCAACGAAACACGTGTAAGATAAAATAAAACTATTATGAAAAAAAAATAAATTCGGATTACGAATGTTTACTATGAACATGTTCTGAATATATATATAAATTACAGATCATCTTAGTGTAGTGATTTATCGGTAATCACCCCCTCCCCTTATTTTATTTCCAGTATATCTATATGTTGCTCTTTGTTTGTCTGTCTCTCCGTTTGACTTGCCTAGCTGCCCTCAATCCAAATGAATGGCCCTCGTCATGGAAAACGCTTCATGTGTTGACAAGCTTCTGGGCCTGACCTTTACTCCTGATCTGAAATAGAACACGTATATCAAATCTATTGCCAAAGTCGCTGGAAAAATGGTGGGATACTTCTACCGCTCTAGTAAATATCTCACTCCTGATGCAAAAGCCAGGTTCGGCCAACGATGGAGTACTGTTGCCACATCTGGGCAGGAGCTGCTAGAAGCAGCTTATTCTGTCTTGACAGAGTTCAAAATAGACTTCGTAGCTTAGTGGAGGATGCCCTTTTCTCTTCCCTGCAACCTCTTTCCCACAGAAGAGACGTAGCAAGCCTGTCCCTGCTTTATCGTTATTTTCATGGCAGGTGCTCATCTGAATTCAATCTATGGTTCCCCCTCTTCGCCGGGCTTTCACGAAAAACACCCATCTAGCCAGAACCACTATCAACAATTTCCCACACTTTTTATCTGTGCCTGCACCTAAATGTAAATTCCATGAACAGGGTTTCTTTCTTAGAACTGCTCACCTGTGGAACTCTATTCCGTTTGCCTGCTTTCCAGCTGACTACAACCTGATTGTCTTCAAGTCCAACGTGAACAAGTTCTTATTGAACCATCCCCCTAAGTAATCAAAGTTAAAAACAATCCCACTAATGGCTACTACGCTAAAATCACAATGACTAATGTATACCCATTAACCATTATACTCGAATGGACTCTGGGCCTTGAAAAGTGGTGACCCCCCAAAAAACTACTGAGCCGATCCAGCTGAAATGTTGTATGGGCATTTTATATTAAAAGGTGCAACTAACTAAGACTAAGTATTATGATATCCATTAGACTTATAGTAAGGAATAAATAGGGATTCGTATGTCATGCAAAAATGAGTACAAATTTGACCATGTTCAATCATCAATGTGGCATAAACCGCTCAGCACTCATTCTAAGTCAACGAACTATAAATTTTCTCGTTATATATATATATATATATATATATATATATATATATATATATATATATATATATATATATATATATATATATAATTTCCTCAAAACTTCTGGCCTGCTAGAAGGGAGACTAAAACTTGCTGCTATGGTTTCAAATGATCTGAATAACAGCAAGGGGCGACTTGATTTCAAATATTTCTCATATGTCATATCTCCCTTCTTTTGGAAATAGGGTACGATTATGAATATCTCCAGTATCAAATCATACTTATAAACTGTGAAATTTACTTTATGTATGAAAACCAAAGATGAGGAGCTATAACGTATGATAAATATTTGGAATCAAGTCTCCCCTTGCTGTTATTTCAGATCATTTGAAACCATAGCAGCAAGTTTTAATCTCCCGTCCATCAAGACCAGAGATTTGGGGGAAGTATCAGATTCATATGCAAAGCTATGGAAACAAATAACTATGATTGAAATATTGGGAAAGGTGCAGTATCTTTCCACCCACAAGAAATCTTTTAAAATTACTACTATTACAGGTTTTCGAGGCTGCTGAAAAAACAAACAACAGCTAAAATCTCACGAAACGAGTAATTTCAATAATAGAAATAAATTATAGTTTTGAAAAGGGGGGGGCACTTTTCTTTATTAATTTAATGTTAAAAAATCCAGTTTATAGCCTACATGGCCATAAAGTGGGGGCTCATTTTACGTTAACTTAATATAAAAAAGTAATCCCCTGCATGTTTAAACAATAATGTGCGATCTTAAGGGCAAATGTCACATAGCCCACTACAAAATTCAGGTCATTAGCTTTCTAACGAGCCTTCATTTGTTAAATTCTGATCAATTGTCCCCGAGATTTCGAACTTATACCATTTTTTTTTTTGGCATTTTTATATCTCATATATATGATGAGAATAATGGAAATAGTATTCCGCCAAAATAGAGAAATAAAAACGAACAAACCGAGTTATATGTTCATCAACGTTTCATCTTTATTTCGAGACTTCCAGAAATAAAGAAAAAACGTTGATGAACACATAACTCGGTTTGTTCTTCCTCTGGAAGTCTCGAAATAAAGACGAAACGTTGATGAACACATAACTAGGTTTGTTATTATATACACTGCGTATCAAATTATTAACGAGTTTACATTTTGAGAAAGTGCTTACAATGATATTCAGCTACTCCAATAAAAAAAATCAAAGTATTTAAAGCAGTATTAGCGAAACTATGGCAGAAGATAGGAATATCTGTTGATTTCAGTGTCAAGTTATTAACGAGGTTGAGAAAAAAAACAAAATATACCCATAACTTGTTTACTGAAATAATTTCCAAACCTTAATGAACTAGAAAAATGCTAAGAACACAATAACTACATAGTAATTTCTACGTTGACATAATTAGTAGGGGATATGCGATCCTTTTTTATGAATGACTTGTAAAAGACGTTGGTCCACAGAATTAGTCAAATTTGTGATTTCGTCAACAGTTATTCTTCGTGTACCTCTTGGAGAGCATCCCACAACTCATATTTGCTCTTAAATTGGCGTGTACTTGCATGGGGGTGTCGCTTCATGATACTCCAAAGGTTCTCAATTGGGTTCAAATCTGGCGAATTCGCAGGCCACTCCATCTTTCGTAGGCCAGAGAACCCCAGTTGTTGCAAATACTCTTTGCTTTTGTTTGCTACATGCGAAAGAAGCATTATTCTGAATAAAAATAATAATTCTTCTGAACGTCAACCTTTGCTTTTTCAGCCATGGTTCAAATTGATCCTCCAGAAAAGCTATGTAGGAATTTGACGTCATTTTTACGCCTTTTGGGACTTTCCATGTGCCAACCAATAATCCCAGCCCAAATCATTATCCCACCACCACCTTGTTGGCGCCTTAAACGCTGATGAAGATGTCGTCCATCTAGGGCCGATCCCTTGCTCCAGCCATCAAGGTCATCAAGAGTGACACGCACTTTATCCGTAAACAAAACTTTGGAAAAATCCGTTTTCATGTTGTCCTCTGTCTATTTCAATCGGTTTTGTATGTAATGTTGCCTTAATGGAGGTTTTGTCACAGGCTTAACATTTCAGAAGGCGACATCGAATACTTTTTGAGACAGTCTTCAATCCGGCTTGGTCAAAGACTTCTCGACTTGTCTGCCCAGGGTTCTTAACAACTTCACGTTTAATTTGGAATAGAGAATGTCGTGACACAACTACTAGATTTACCTTTATCAGCTCTCTAATTACCTTTGTAGGGTCCTTGACAAATTTCTTCAGTCTGATGGTACCTTCCTATCATTTTTGATATTTCGATGGTAGTTTTACTTTTTACTAGCTGTTCTGCAATAGTAATCTTTTCAGAACTACTCAAACCACCTTTACGACCCATTTTATTGACGAAACAAACTACTTTGTTAATAATTTGACACACTTCAAATACCGTGGATTCAGCAATTACGATGGAAAGTTGTTTACATTGTGCGGAACAGTACGAAAATATTACAGTACGCACAGCTCAGCATTGCCAACGTTTCCGAAGCTTTTGATACGAAACTACCAGTAAGTTTATGAAACTGGTAGAAAAATATTATGTCGTTGATAATTTTACACGCCGTGTATATATATATATATATATATATATATATATATATATATATATAATGGATATAAAATTTTATGACAATTGGTAAGAAAGAACCTATATTTTCAAACCAATCAAATATACCCAAATTTGCATACATTAACAGAACATAATATATACAAAGCTATATATATATATATACATATATACACAAACAATATTTATTAAAGGTGAAGCATGAAGAGTATTACTACATTAAAATAGAGCATATATACATCAACAAAGAACCCTTTTTTACATTCCAAACCTTAACTTTTTTTTTTCAAAACAGAAAACTTCAGTGCAATTACGGATCCGTTTCGTTCGCAGAATAACAACTAATATTTGGATATCAATCTCGGATCTTTCCTACATTGACTCATCCGAAGACAAGAAGGTTCTCAATCATAAAATATACATAACGATACAAAAAAGAGTCACATTGAATCGATTTGCAATTGTGAGACAGATTTCGAAATCGTTACTAAGGAAGTATAACCATCTTGTATTATTGTATTGTATATTACAAGGTCAACTATTCCTCGGTTTTTGGGATTTGTTTGACAATAATTCCATTTGATGTAATTAGTAACCCTCGTCAAATTAAGACTATATTTATTTATTTTTAAAATACAGACCATTTAGCATATAATTTCAATTGACTCCATATTTACCGTAAATCACTAACGGATTCGATTTATATATGATTTGTAGTTGGAACAAAAAACTATATATAGGATGAATATTTACAATATTCTTACTTCATCTCTCTCAACTTGCAACCTCCAATATTTTCTACTATTAATAATAACTATTATTATTATTATTATTATTATTATTATTATTTATTTTTATTATTATTATTATTATTATTATTATTATTATTATTTATTTATTTATTTACGCACTAGGAGCAGTCACTCAAGCCATCATCAAAGATTCCTCTTTGAACACAGCCTGTGATGTTCCCTGGAGTCTAAGTGACAACAAGTCTCCCCAGATTTCCAGTACTCTCCACCTCTTTCAATAACCTTAGCAAAAAAATCTGCGTTATCGCAACAACCGATTACCATTGATTTCTCCTTAGCGGTTACCATTGGTTCTCATTGGAATTTTAGTGGCAATAAGCCTCCCCAAGGTCTCAGTCCTCTTTGCACTCATCTAGCAGAGGTCTAGCTAGTGCTTTCTCTCTTCGGTCTTTCCATCCTCGTTGACCCTGATTATTTGGTGGGGTGTCAGTTTATGGTGAAACTCACGGACAGAGAAAAAAGTGGGGACGGTATTTGTCAATTATACAGTTTCTGTTTTCATGATTCCATGTGATGTTTTTTTGTGTTTTGCATCTATAGCCATTTCTGTGTCCAGTTTGTGTGTAGTTTGTGTGGTGTTAGTATCCACATTCAAGGGTTTTCCTTACTATTTCTGCAGTTTTCATCCTTGAAATTCGTTGTATCTTCTCTGGGATTCCTCTGATTCCAATCTCTACCATTTTCTTCGAAGTTTTTCGGTATCGTTCCTAGCGCTCCTTCTATTAGTAGTGTTATCTTTACTTTCTCTAGATCCCTTTTGAGCTCTCTGTATTTGCTCCGCTTTTCAGTCTCCTTGATCGTCATTCTGTCGTCTGCTGGAACGGCAAATGATTATTATTATTATTGTTATTATTATTATTATTATTATTATTATTGTTATTATTATTATTGTTATTATTATTATTGCTATTGTTATTATTATTATTATTATTATTATTATTATTATTATTATTATTATTGTTATTATTATTATTAATATTATTATTATTATTATTATTATTATTATTTCATTGGTTGGTTGAATTTAATGCATTGGAATTTGGGATCAATTTTATAAAAAATGCAAAAATTGGAAAAGAGTAAAAAAGAGATTAAATTGTATACAAGACAACTTGAATAACAGCAAAAAATGTTTCAGAAAATAAACAGGAATTTGTTGACTTGACATTAAGGCAAGTAACCCGGATTTAAACAAGAAAATTTGTCATCCTACGTGAAAAACAAACCAGGTATTTACTTTTTTTTTGTGCCTTTATTATGGTCTTTTCTCTTTACATTAAATCGCTGTTGTTTTTATAATAATAATAATAATAATAATAATAATAATAATAATAATAAATGTCATCATCAAAATGGAGGTGGATAACCTTAGGATTTGTTTCGTTGTTCATATGTAAATATTTAAGTTTATTTTCTATTTGTTTTTTATCTTATATTTTGTTGTAGATGCAATATAACAGTTCGTGCGTTTTCGTAAACAACTTTCTTAGAATTTTAAGTTTTAACGTTTAGTTTTTTAACTTGTGAGGAGATATATTCCCCCGTCTCTCTACCGCTCTCTCTCTCTCTCCCTCTCTCTCTCTCTCTCTCCCTCTCTCTCTCTCATGAACCAAAAAAGAGCGCTTAGGCATAAAATATTGGCACTTAATGTCTTCATTTGATATGTGTGTGTATGTATATATATATATATATATATATATATATATATACACACAAGTACATATGTATATATATATATATATATATATATATATATATATATATACACGTACATATGTGTGTGTAAATATATTAGTGCATTATATATGTGTGTGAGTGAGACAGAAAGTTGATTTTGTACAGCCGCAAACATATGGAATAACTTTTCTGTAGTTTTTTTTTCTCCCCCATTCTTTAGATTTTTCGAATGTTTTCTTCTTGGGTGTCATTGTCACGACTTTTTGTTTGGATGTAACTATCGACTTTCTTACAGTTGTGACACGTCGAACTCGGGAACTTGTCTGTGGAACTCCAAAATCTGCACTAAATTTCGAACTGGACTCTTTATTTAATGCACGGTGAATAGCATGTTCTCATTCTGTCAGCCCTGATTGGATAGATGTCTTAACTAGTTCGCAATTGTGTTTTGGGTGTCAGCCGAACTGAGGGTCGAACTTCAACTATGTGAAAAACCACTCAAGATGAGAACAGTAGTCCGAAGAATTTGAAACCTAATAATCAATCCTCATCTCAAAAATTCAGAAACGTATTTTCGTTTTTAGTTGAACAGTAATATTAAATTTACCTTAAAAATCCATTTTATCACATTACTTCATTTACTCACATAAATTAATATACGAAAATATAGGTATAAGCCTGACGAGAATGAAATGCGGAATATTCTGTGTAGCTTAATTGCCAGATATATTTTCATAAATTACTATATCTATATATCTATATATCTATCTATCTATATATACATATATATATTATTTGAAGGTTAACAGTCACCTATGATCGCTACAAACAGCCATCTTTTTCAGTCAATGAGACTTCGTCAGGCGACCCTGAACCTATCGACGCCACAAACAAAAAGCTATCTAAGAACCTCGTTGTATTCATTAATCCCGACTTTTAAACATCTCAAACCTCTCTCTCTCTCTCTCTCTATAATATATATATATATATATATACAGTTGCCTGTCTAGCCGCACTGATGAGCTGTGAAACAGCGAAACAGTATTGTATGTGGATGACTATGTATGCACGCACTAGCTAAAGTCCCCAGCTAAGTCATCTGTCTAAAACATTTACCAATTTATATGTAAAACATAAAGATTATTTGTTTATTTTCATTAATTAATCAATTAATTTTTTTTGCACTAGATAATAAATATATTAAGATGATTTTGTATTCTTTTAATTGTTTTTTTTTCAACGCTTCATTTCCATTCATGATAAAACGGTAAATATTTACAGGTTTTAACTATTAATGAAACTTAAGTCTGCAGATTGTCCCCCCTCTTGCACAAACGTAGTTTTTATGTCTGTGAAAATATATGCACATATTACTTAGGCTTTTACCGTAATAGACGACTTCCCCATAATAAAGAACTGTATAGCTATATATTTAGAGATTTAAAATGAAACGAAGTGGAAATTTGGAACACAATTCTTATACAATTACCGATTCTGATTTTTTATGAATCGCTTAATAATTTAACTAAAAAATAGTTATTTTGTCCAGATTTTAAAACATATTTTAAATGTGTACATATTTTCTCAAACTTAAAAACGTGCCTGATGAAGTGGTCTATAGATTGTAATTGTCTGTATTTTTGAGATGAGGTGTTTTCATTTATTGAGATTGTCGGACTGACTTCCTCATCTTGGTTGTTATAGTCACAACGTTTCGGCCGTTTTGCCCTCGGGCCTTCATCAGGTGTTTTGTATCGAACTGAGGAACTGCCTACCATACATACGAGGCATCTCCGAAAAGATTTAGAGAATATGTGCCCCCTACAACATCAGGACGGTATTCAAGAGCGAGTCAACACTCAGACAACACCTGGTACGAGTGAAGCCCCGCATGGAGGAGAACATGACCGAAAACTGCATATACTCCATCCCATGCAGTTGCAGAAAGGTTTACAAGGGTGAAACATGCTGCCCCCTCAAAGTAAGGATGGAAGAACACCGAAAAGCGGTAACTAAAGGGGAGACAGAAAAATCGGGTACAGCCAACCATGTCTGGAGGGAGAGGAGGGACCATCGCCACCTATGGAATGAAGTAAAAATAATAAACAGAGAGACCCACTGAAAAGTGAGAAAACTTAAAGAAACAGCTCATATGCTCGGACATAACAACCTACTGAGCAAACCAAGCATAGAGCTGAATGCAATTGGGACACCTCTGATAGAGAGAGAAAACCTTGAATAACAACATAGGTTTAACATTAACAAAAAACAACTAAGAATTGTCCTAGTGACATATGACCAAGTGGTCCTAGATGTTGTATCAATGTTTACAGTTACCCAAAGGTGCTGAGTTCAATCCTGAACGAAGGAAGTGAAAAGTAACATTCAAAACAGAGAATCAGAAACTATGTCCAGAGCCTAGCTGGAAGTCCGAACACGGTACCCCCGTAATAACAATAAAGGGTTGAGTTCGAGACTCCTAACAAACGGTTCCCCAGTTCGATACAAAATAGCTGATGAAGGCCGGAGGGCAAAACGGCCGAAACGTTGTGACTATAACAACAAAGATGAGGAAGTCACTCCGACAATCTCAATAAAGGGTCTATAGATGTTCAATCAATAAATATTTATTATATTATTATTATTACCAGCAGTGGAGGATTTTGTTTCAAACAAACTCAAATTTAAAAAAAAAAAAAAGATAGTTAAAAGAATTGTTTTTGGCATCGGAAAATAGGCACAATTTTTACGATTCCGATACTCCAAAATGTTCCTGATTTTTTCGATTCCCAGTTTCGATTCCGACTAATCGTCCCAACACACACACACACACACACACACACACACGTACGTATGTATGTATGTATGTATGTATTCGGTGTCTATGTGTATATGTACCGAAAAGTATATATACATATATATGTGTGTGTGTGTGTGTGTGTGTGTGTGTGTGTGTGTGTGTGTGAAGAAATGAGATAAATAAAAGCCTGTTTTCTTAGAAAGTCTAACATCGTTTTGTTCACACACGAGAAGGTACACCTGATATACTTTGAATCGATACTATATTGAGTATCGGAATATCAGATGATATAGCGTCATTTAAGGATGGGATATTGGTTCTTACCGAACATCGTAGAATCGAACAGACAAACCAGCAATAGATCACAGTCAATATTTTTTCCAGGGCCCTTCAAATCTGCCGGAATCGGGAATCGAACAAATAGGAACTTTTTAAGGAATCAAAATCGGAAGAAATCGTGTCTATTTTCCGATGCCAAAAAACGATTTCTTTTCTTGCTTTTGTTTTTGTTTTCTTTTCTTTTGTTTAAAATTTCATTTCATTTCTCGTATTAATTATAGAACGATAAACATTTACGGGTTTTTAATTGCTAGTAAAATTACAACCAATAGATTATTCGCACAAGTGAGTTTTTTGTGAAATATACACTTATATTACATTTTTATAAATATGATGATTGCAACGTCTTGTCAGACGAGTGCCACTCCCTCAGACATTTAAAGTCAATGAGCCCAAAAATGACTTTCTTTTAGTCCTACTGGTGAATTCACACGCTCAAGCAGGTATGACACTGAAGACGGTCATTGAGATCAATTATTACCTGTGTTCAGCATTTCAAGCCTCCATGCATCACAAATTTTCCATCGCCACAGGACCACTTTTATAGACAAATGCCTGAGGGAGTATCTATACACAGATGATGTTACAGAGTCTTAGCTTTGTACGACAGCAAAGTCTCTCTCTCGGTTCAAAATGTTGAGATCCAGCAACAAGCAAGAGCAAGATAGCCAGCAATAAGTTAAACTGCAGACCAGCTTAATGCGGGTACTGGTCTCCCGCTTTATGGTTTTTTAAATCAGAGATTTGCTTCTCCTAGAAATGTTACCGTCACCATGGCTTACAGGAGTCCTCTCCACCCCAACACACACATACACACAAACACACACGGTGCTAGTTGGCCGTTGACTCCGAAAAAGGGTTCATTCGCCCTTTGGAAGGTCTTGTTTTTAATCCTTCAGGGGGACTAGCCACCCTCCTCAACAAACAAGTCTGGTGGGGGAACAAGTTTAGTCGCCGGTGACCCGACCATGAGGCAGGTAGTACTGGGTTACATAATACCAGTAGCATATGACATGACCTGACAATGATATATATATATACACACACATTGTTTGTTAGTTTTTGTTAGCGATACTTATTGAATGAATTCAATTATTTACATGGAAGCGCATTTTTACCTAAATGCGATTTGGGAATAATTTTCCTTTTGACCAGTTTGGTACCCTCTAATGGGGAGCGGCATCTATATTATTTTTAAAATATAATTATCCACTGACACGTGTTTCGTCGAGTCGTAGACGACGAAACACGTGTCAGTGGATAATTATATTTTAAAAATAATGTGTGTGTGTGTATGTGTGTGTGTTTCACATTTCTCAAAAACTACTCGCCCGACTTGTCTGAAAGTGCGGATAACGCTTTGTTATAAGGTGCAGCGAACTAAGTATTACGGTATCCGCTCGATGTACAGACAAAAGATTCACAGAAATTAATATTTTGTATACAAAAATGAGCACGCATTTAACCATATCCAACCATCAATTTAGCATAAAGCACTTATTCTGATCAACGGGCTATAACTTATTTTATATATATATATATATATATATATATATATATATATATATATATATATATATATATATATATATAAAAGTCTAGAATATAACGTGAAGCAAAGAAGAATGCAACGCCAGCAACTCTTTATAAAAGGTTGTTATTGTAACCATGGAAACGCTAAGATCGAACAACTCTGCTATTGCCTTCCACAAAAGGAACATTTAATAAAAACAGGTGCGCAACTGAAAAGGAGATCAGATTTAACGGTAAAGCGAGCCTAGCAGTTACTGCTTCTCTTCACAACGAATACGATTATATAAAAGGAACCTTGTCTGTTTGGGTGTGAGAGAGAGTTCCCTATGGACTCCAAAACAGCTGGGCCGATTTCTTTTTTTAAATTTAATACGAATGTACTTAATGTGTCTGGGAGTGTTCTTACGTAAGTTTTGTATTAGAATCCGCCTGATAGGTATCCAAAAATTGATAATCGAAACAATCCGATTAAAGAAACTAAATGCGATTTGGAAATAATTTTCCTTTTGACCAGTTTGGTACCCCCTAATGGGGAGCGGCATATGTATTATTTTCAAAATATAATTATCCACTTTTATACAACATCACAAGCGCATTTGACAAGTTTTATCACCGCATAAGCAGAAAGGCCCGGCCTACGAAATCAACTGCAAAATCTTTTATAAAACAGGAGCGCGTTCAAAATGAATGTTTCTGCTTAGAGCACAATTGAACCATGATACTTTACTTTTGCAGTTTATACTTTAATTCAAACTATTTTTGAAGGATAATTTTGTAGAATCAATAGAAGCTTCTATACAGCGCAATGTAGTCAACAATGTATTGTGGTCTAAGTTACTTTGGGGTGGTATATGAAGCTCTCTCCCTAGACATTATAGGCAAATAATCGATTTGATTTTAAAAAATTACAGATTTCACCGTTTGCGAAAACAATAAATGTATTAGAAGATGAAACCTTTGTTGATCCTCGTTCAATCCCGAACAACATCGGGTCTTCCTGCGTGTATCTCTACTATTATATAAAACGAACTTTGTGTGTGTGTGTGTGTGTGTGTGTGTGTGTGTGTGTGCGTGAGTTTGTTTCCTTTGGACTCGAAAATGACAGGGTCGATTTTGAATGAAATTTCACACAAAGGTACTTTATGTGCCTGGCAGTTTTCTTAGATAGGCTTTGTATCGGAATGTCTTCGATAAGTAGCGATAATCGAAATAATCCGATGAAAGAAGGAACCGGCGATTGTGAACAAAATTAACATCTTATACAGCCTAACATCACAGGTGCATTTGAGAAGTTTTATTAACACACGAGCAGAAGGGCCCGACATATGAAATCAGCACTCGGTTCTTTGATATGACAGGGGCGCGTTCGAAATGAATGTTTTTGCTTAGAGTACAATTGATGCATGCTATTTGACTTTTGCATTTTAAACTTTACTACAGTCATTATATAAAATAATTCCATGAAGTCAACAGTAGGTTCTCTACAGTGCAATTTTGAGAAAGAGAAATCTGAAAAATAAGAATATTGTCTGAAATATGATCAATAAAATAAACTCATTGTTGGAAGTAAAATTTGAATTTGCTTCGATACAAAATGAATGTTTTATTTAAATTACACATGCAGCCAGCATGCGTTTTATATTGAAAAAGAACCATGTCTTGCCTTTTAATCTTTATTAATGGGTTCCCTTAAAAACATGGCCTTGTGCCAGATTAGTAGTAAAGATTCCATTTTTTTTTTTTTTTTTTTTTTACTGTTCTCAGCAGAGGAGAAGAAATCTTTCTAGACTGGGACAATTTTAATTTTTGTTCCAATCCAGGATGCTTCTTTTGGGGAAGCTCTATTCTCCCCACATGAACAACCGACCTTGTGTTTAAATTTGCCCTCGTGGGGATGTCAGTAAATACGGGCGTCAACAGATGCATGCACAATGGTTGAGTGTGATCTTAAACTTTCGGATAGCAACGAAGTATTGTATTTGTTCTAGTGTTACACTTAAGTTTTTTCTGTCCTCGGTGTAGAAAGATTTCTCCAGTGCTCTGGTAACAGAATGGTACCAAATCCACAATCGGCCATTTCTTCTTTTATGAACAGTTTAAGAAAACTTTTTTTTTTTCTTTTTTCAACTTTTATTTATCATTAGCCTGGGTGCCTGGCATTTCCCAGGTGTTTGTAGTTGTGTACTTAGCAAAAAAAAAAAAAAAAAAGTAGGCAGGCAGGCTCGAACCCGTACCGCGAAGGAGGAAAAGAACGTTAAAAAAACTGACGTCTTTGCTGTTGCGTCCATCGCCAAACCGGAAGTTACGAAGGTTAAAATTAAGGCTAGTCAATCGAAAAGAGTGGATAACTTTCGAAAATGTCGGCGAAAAAAGCGACCCCTTCCTGTAGAAAAATGCCCAATTGAGGGCGAAGGAATTTATTTTTAGCCAATTTTTCGATATTTGTCGTCCGAAGGGTCGAGCTTCCAAACGATACCGCTCTGTCGAAAGTTTTAGGCATACATACATACATTTAAACAGACAGGTGAGATTTATATGATAGATAAATCGGCAAGCGGATATAACATGTTTTTTTCTTAACGTCTTAATATTTAAGTTGAATCGATTATATGATTACAATGGAAAGAAGGGTCGACCGTAAATTTAAAACTAATAAATTAAATAAAATGGTATTTAAATTCGACCAATTTTATCTTTTTTTTTTTTTTAAAATCTGTGTATTGTAATAATTAACAATTGTGTTATTAATTACTGCAATAACTTTTGAATTAGGTCTAATGTTAAGTAGTCAAAGAAAAATAACTAAAAAAATTCCTATTATTTGAATTCTCTGGATTATTGTTCTCATTTTCGGTGTTATTTTCACAACGTTTCAATCGATGTAACCTACGACCTTATTCAGGTGTACCTTGCAGAACTTCGTGATTTTTCTGTCGAACTCTGGAATCTGCACAGAATTTCGAACCGAGCCCTTCATTTCATCCACGGTGGTAGCATGTTCTCGTTCTATCAGCCAAGGCTGGGTAGAAATTCTAAGTAATTCGCAATTGTATTGTAAGTATCGTCCGCACTGAAACTTCAACTCTCCAAAGAGTGTGCAACTTACGACTGAATTCACAAACAACCATATCCACTGCGCCACGGAACATTGCGGACAATTCTAGTACGTTTGACTTTTAGGGGGCTAAAATGTATACTTGAATGTAGATGTACAATCTTACTACTTATCACTATATCTATCTATATATATATGTATATATATATATATATATATATATATATATATATATATATACTAGCAGGGGTGCCCGGCGTTGCTCGGGTGTTTGGAGGTGTATGCTGTGCAAAAAAAGCAAAAAAACAAAAAAAATGGTTAATTTTTTAAAACTTTTACCCCTATTATGACCCCTTAAAATTTATTGTTTCGGGCTCAAATAACTTTATTAAGTTAGATCCATGTTCAAGGAACCTATATCTAAAATTTCAAGTGTCTAGACCCAAAATTGTCGGAGGAGTTTGGTAGAGTTCTTAAAGGTCAAATCGTTGAAATTTGACCCCTTAAAAGCCAAATTTCTGGCTGACACCCGTCACATCGATTTTCCCAAATCTCAGTACCCGGTATTTCAAATTTCGAGTCTATAGACTAAAAATTGACAGAGTTATTGCGTAGGGAAATGTACACAGACACACAGACAGACAGACAGACAGACACGTTCACTTTTATAGATATATATATATATATATATATATATATATATATATATATATATATATATAATCGGTTCTAAAAAAAAGTAACATAAAAACGTGTTTTCCACTCTCCTAAAATAAATGAAAAATATAAAAAATAATACCTTAACAAATTAATTATAATTAATGTACTAGGTTGGTGCCAAAAATAATGTCGTTTCCTGACGGTCAACTATATATAAAAAAAGAGACATTATTTTTGCACCAACATAATAGATGAATAAATAAACTATAAAACCTACATATGCGACCATTTTTCGATTGTTTTGATAATAACGTTTGAAATTCCTTTTCAATTCGGTACCGTTCTGCTAGCAGAAAACCAGTTCTCTCCACTGACCAAAGGAATTTTTATTGTTTATTCCAATGCAAGTGTGCTTTTTGTTGGGCGTGGGGGGGGATTCATTTAAATCGACCTCGTGTCTAACTCGCGTAAATAAAGACATTATTAAATATTAGTGCAAACAGAATGAAGTTTCGGTAAAATTATAGACTCAAAATATCTATTTTTAGTTTCATGTGAAAAATGACAACTTGCGCGTTCAATAAAGTCACACCGATTAATTGTATAGTATTTCAGTATTATGCTTCGCTTTAAATCAATGATTGCCGGTATAAATAAATTGTAGCTGCATAGACATTACTTTTCTGCTTTCTATGATCAAAGTATAGAATCTGTTAAGTGGAATGGTTCTTGGAGTAAATGTGGTATTGTGGCGACTGCAGTGATTTTAGTCAAGAGTAGGATATTCAGTTTTGTTCCAGTCGAACAGGAATAACCAACGACTCCATTTTACCTAACTCTTTCGATTTCCTCGCACTTAATTTTTTAAATTTTATCATATTGAAAATACATAATTCAAAGTGTAGTATTTGTTCGAAAAAGGATATTTTTTTTATAACTGGAGTAAGTTTTTTGTATGTCGCAAAGTTATTCTTTATGGTA
>NC_136483.1:179306485-179313985 GCF_053919585.1 Euprymna scolopes
ATAAAAATTTAAATTGCCTCAGACTAGAAGGATTTTTCAATGATTGCTGAGCAGAAATGTAGTGTTATAATATTATAATGCCGATATTGTCCTCAACAAAGAATAAAATATGGGCATTTGCTTAAATTATAATTTAAAAAATAAAAATATAAAAAATTAAACAATTTATTATTAGTGAGTTCTTTTCTTAGGTCATTAGAATTTAACTAAATAATGGAGCCCGATAAAATAACAATTTGAAAATTAATATTCCATTCTATATTTTGTCCATTTTAAATATATAGGGGTGCATGTTGTTGATACTCTCTCTCTCTCTCTCTCTCTCTCTCTCTCTATATATATATATATATATATATATATATATATATATATATATATACATGTATTTATATATACATATATATACATGTATTTATATACACATATATATACACATATATATACATATATATATACACATATATATATACACATATATATACATATATATACATATATATACATATATATACACATATATATACATATATATATGCATATATACATACATATATATATGCATATATATATATAATATATATATATATATATATATATATATATATATATATATGCATATATATATATAAGAATGACTTTTTTTTGGAAGTGGCGAATTTCGACTTAAAATGAAACACAGAAAAATATGTTTATTAGAAAAATATGTGGTTTATCCCCAAATTTGATTTTTACCATTTATAATTTTAACACAATTTCGAATGTATACCCCGCGGTTCGTGCGTAAATAGCATAATCTAGAGTTTCAATTTTCACAAACTCTACGTAATAAGTTAGACTGTATTTCGCCAATAAAGCGTTTAATATTTGCTTACAAGTAGTCTATTGTGTCTGGTTTAGACATGGGCCTTTACGTATCCCTCGCTTCCCCCCAAATAATCTGATGGTGCTAAATCGAACGAGCGAGGTGGCCACTTGACATATCCATTTCGTGAAATGATTCATTCATTAAATGTTTTACTCAGTAAACTGATCCTATCATTTTCAATTTGCAAAAGCTGCTCGTGTATAAGTTCCTTCATAGCGAATTGCCAAACCAAGCTGAATTCAAAATAAGATAGCTGCCAAATCTGTAATTATAGAAAATAGTTGTCAATTTAAAGTTCGCCGCCTTTAAAAATAAACACCCTGTTATATCCAAATAACTAAAGAAAAGAATCGGTCTTCAATCATAATTTGTGCTTTTTAATTTTTTATTATTTTATGTTTGTTGCAATCATAATTGAAACGAATGTCAACAAAGAAGAAAATATTTGCATTCGCTTAAATTATAATTTAAAAAAATAAAAATAAAAATATAATAAATAATAAAACAATTTATGATTGTTGTTGGATTCATTTCTTAAGTCATTGGAATTTAACTTACCAGTATATGTGATCTGAAGTCGGAAGCATAGCTTCATTGAGCTTGTTATTCGCAACAATATGAGCTGATCACTAAAGGTAAGCAAGAATGAACTTAGTCATTACTCGATGGGTGACCATTTGGGAATACTAGGCGCTGCAATCTGCATGAACTACGCCGGTACGTAGAAATTTCCAAGTTTGTGTCGGGGTGGGGGCGTTTAAATGCATTCTCAGCCTTCGTTAAAGAGATGCATCTAGGAGAAGGAAATTTCTGGTATAAAAGTTGAGGTCTATTGTCTGCTCTGTCCGTAGCGTTTATTTACACCGAGGTTGGCAGTTGTTCCAAGAAATATGGACGGATCTATATAAGCTTTCACGAATATAAACAATTTTCTATGTGGATTTTTAGACGACTTAATTGTTGTTTTAATTTCATACGTCCAAATGGGCTGAAGCATCTTCTTTTTTTAAATATGATATATATAACTTGCTGAAGAATAAACCGAGTGGATGAAGGAGTTGCAAAACTACGGGCCATGAGAAAACTGAATGTTTTTATTTATACGTAAATCAAGCATAGTCAACATACAAAGCAATAAAGTTTACTCGGCGGTTCTCTCTAAACCAAGATTGTCAGGGAAGCTGGAAATCTCCTGTCTTTCCTGCCTTTATATCCAATGTGTGTTTGTTTGTGTGTGCGTTTGCAGTCGAGTAAGAAAAGAAAACACGAAGTTCTTATTTGACGGTGTTTTTAGTTTTTCGTATTATTTGGATTCTTCAGACTACTGTTCATATCTTGATTGTTATTTTCACAGCGTTTCGGTCGATGTGACCTGCGACCTTCTTCAGGTGTGTGATATCGAACTTAGGAATCTTTCTCTCCAACCAGGGAACTTACACGGAATTTCGAACGGAGCCCTTTATGTGATCTGCGGAGGTAGCATGGTCTCGTTCCTTCAGCCGTGACTGGGTAAAAGTTCTAAGTAATGCGAATGCGCAATTGTATTTTTGGGTCCCCCGGCCCCCGCCCCCGCACTAGAGATTGAACCTTCAATGTCCAGGAATATAACTTTTACTACTTCAGCTTACTGGGTATTATTCACTGCGCCACGGTTCGACCGAAAAGCTGTGCAAATAACTCTCAAGATGGGAGCAATAGTCCAAAGAATTTAGATAATATAAATAATCAATTTTCATCTAAAAAATCCAGTACTGTTTTTTTTTTTGTTTCAAGTTTGTTTTTGTTTTGTTTTTTTTTTTTGTTTGTTTTGTTTTTTTATTTTCGGGTTTTTTTGTTTTTTTTCATTTTTGTTTTTTTGGGGTTTTTTTTTTGTCTTTTTCTGTTTTGTATTTTTTTTTTCATGCATGTGATAACGGTTTCAAAATACAGTGGTCACTAAAACAACGAAAGAAGATAGAAGATTGTAATGCTCCAAGTACAGTGCCACAGCCACACGGCCTCATATTTGAATGTACTCCCACTTAATTGCCTCCCCACGAGGGTAAAGTTAATATCAAAGCCGTTTTTTTTTATGTGAGGAAAATGAAGATGTGAACAACAAGGGGGGGGGACTCTGGATAAGAACACGTTTTTTTTTTTTTAATTACCTCAATCAAGAAGGATTTCTTATTCATCGACTGTGTACAGTTGAACTGATTCCGGGTTGTCTTGGGTTGGGTGAGTTAATCGATGGAATATGTGTGGAAACGCGTAGATAAGGGAAAATCGGACCTGATCAATACAGACCAGTTATTTGTTTGCATCATCAATTAAATTATCAATCAGTTGGAAAAGATTTATTCAATTTCATGTGCCGCTGTGTGTGACTATATATATATATATATATATATATATATATATATATATATATATATATATATATATATATATATATACATATATATGTGTGTGTGTGTGTGTATGTATGTATATATATATATATATATATATATATATATATATATATATATATGCGTATTTTTTAGTAGAACCCCGAGATACGGCATTAAAAATTAGTAACAAAATGCAGTATATAATACACATGTATATAATCAAATAACATTATAAATAACACCATAAGGCAAAACAAATACCGTAACCAGGAATCGGAAAAACATTGTATTCCACATCGTAACCTGAAAAAAAACTATTCTAGGGCCACCGTATTCCAGTGTACTAATATATAAATTATATAATTGATTTTATATAATTGATTCCACAATCCTGTAGCTCCAGCAACGTTTGCTGTATTTACCCGGCCTTCAGCTAAGATCATTGTGTTGTATCTGTTCTCTAATAGGTGGAGAACTTCTCCATATATATGTGTGTGTATGTATGTATATATATTCTCCACTGGAGAAGTCTTTTCCCACCCAACCGAGAACTTTGTTTTCTTCGAATCCATAGTGTCCGTTTGAGACTAAGAAAGGGAACTGTACACTCGGGGGATTAAAACTCAACTTATTGTGTCTCACTAGCCCTCGCATGAAGATCAGTAAACATTGGCATTAGAAACTAGATTCTTTTAATAAAAAAAAAAAAAAAATGAGTGTGCAAAGCCAGTTTAACGCATTATTACCACCTCTCTCTCTCTCTCTCTCTCTCTCTCTATATATATATATATATATATATATATATATATATATATATATATATATATATATATACTTAACTAGTGTAAATAATGTTAGTAATATTTAATATGAACGATTTCACTCTTCTGTTTAATCATTCGTTCTTTTACTGTTAAAAGAGGCAGAGAGGGATACGGAAGCGACACTGATAGAAACTGAATAAAATAAGAGCGATAGAGTGACCAAAGAGCGTGAGAGTAATTCACAGAAACTTAAAAGATTTGTGATTAACTGAGTAGATTTAAAAACTACTGCTAATTCGAAAAAAAAAAAAATTTTTCTCTTAATAACTCAACAAACAAAACGATTCTTTGGCATTTACGTTATGAGCAAACTGTAGTATCTGTTCTGATACTACACTTCATCTGTTTGTCCTTGAGAGAAAAAAAATCTTTCTAGACTGAGGCAATTTATATTTTTGTCTTAATTGAGAGTGCCTCTTTTGGGGAACTGGAGTTTTCGTCATATTAAACACTGGGTTCTGTCTAACTCTGCCTATACGGGCTAAATCACGCAAAATACATATAATATTTCTCAATATTGAAATTAAAATATGTTCTGAAATAGCCTTCAGAAAATAAACTTTGGTCGGACAAAATTTAGTATAAGAATAAATTAAAAAAATTAAATCTTATATATATATATATATATATATATATATATATATATATATATATATATATATATATATATATATACAACGTGCTCGTTACAGGTTTTGTTCGCGTGTAATGTTAATACAAGAACTGTTTGCTTCATAGCAGTAGACCAATATTAGTATTGCTGCTACTATTTTATTGAAAAAATATCAGGTAGTTGTTATTAATTATCGTCGTGAAAATAAAATGCTGAATTATATATATATATATATATATATATATATATATATATATATATATATAGGTGTGTGTATATATATATGTGTGTGTGCATATATGTATATATATAGGTGTGTGTGTATATATATATATATAAAGGTGTATATATATATATATGTGTATATATATATATAATGTGTGTCGTGAAAATATAATGCTGAACATTATATATATATGTGTGTGTCTGTGTGTATACGTGTGTTTATATATGTGAGTGTGTGTGTATATACATATGTGTGTATATATACATATATGTGTGTGTGCGTGTGCGTATATATATATATATATATATATATATATATATGGGTGTGTGTATACGTATATATATATAAATATATATGTGTGTGTGTATACGTATATATATATATATATATATATATATATATATATATATATATATATATATATATGTATATATATGTATATATATGTATATATGTATAAATAGTTTCCTTCAGGATTGTCAGACTACGGATACCCACTGTAAGGGCACCTGGGCGTCGAACTTTTTTGTGGCAAGAGGTGCGCAATATCCAACCATACCCATCCTGAGTCGACATTGTTAAATACCAGTGGCAAGTGGAGGTTCAGGACGACTAGAAACAACGCCGAGATAAGCGGAAAGCACATTCCTAAATGGTCACCTGTCTGGTACTAGCAAGGTTAAACGTTGCTAACTTCGGTGATCTGACGAGAATCGGTGTGTCAACGTGATTATGCTCTGTATATATATATATATATATATATATATATACACACACACACACACACGTATATATGTGGTAAGTTATGAATATGTGTATATGGCAATTAATCTACACAGATTGTTACGCGTTTCATTCTCGTGAGAATCGGTCTGGCTTATGCCCGACGAATTCTCACGAACATAAAAGGCGGAATATTTTATATAGCTTAATTGCCATATATATTTTCTTAACTTACTATCTAACTCTACCTACGTATTGAGCACAGTTGAAGTAAATACTGTAAATTTGCGCATAAAATTATATCTTCTTTTAATTATTTGTGGTTAATTGAAGTAGTCATATATGTGCTATATATATATATATATATATATATATATATGTGTGTGTGTGTGTGTGTGTTATATATATATATATATATATATATATATATATATATATATATATATATATATATATATACACGAGAGAGAAAGACAGTGAAAGATAATAAGTGTGCGCCAATTTAAAATTATCTTTTGTTTTGATTAAATAAAACGTCTAGAACGCAAGGTAACTAATCGCGTTTCGATAAACGTAGGTTGTTTTCCCGTCAATCTACGTCGACGGACCCTCTCGGTTTATTTGCATTTAACTCGTTGAGTCAATGAGGACTAGAAGAGTGTAGTGCGCCAAGCGAACATGTAACTATAGGGGAAGATTGACGAAGCTGATGATCGCAGCACATTTGGAACGACCACTGGCGAGATGATGAAATCAGTGAGGTATTGTCAAGCGCGCGACGCGCGACACATTTGAACCTGCGTTTAGTCAACAGCGTGGCAATAACGATTTTCGGTTGTTGGATAAGGTTCGAACCCGAGACGGCGCGCAAAGAATGGGTGCGTGGATCGCTCTTTCCTGATCAAAGCGAAGAGATGAAAAATAATAATCGATTATTCATGGTGTGTTTAATGCCTTATATATAAAGACGTCTTGTTATTATTTACCTGAGAGACTCTCTATGCGCATATAACTTTAGTTACTAAGATTGTCGTACATCTCTCCCCTTCGTGGTTATTTATATATGTGTGTGTGTGTGGTCATCGACATACAGTCCTGTTTCGTTGTTTCACAACTCATCAGTGCCGCTAGAGACTAGCACCTCTCCCAAGCCGAGGATTAAACCGTCGTGTTGGCAGTCGGCAGTTCTCCCACTCGACCACAGAAATAGCCTGTCCAAATGTCTATTTAAACAAACATCCGTCCACCACTTATACAGTGCCCAAACCGCCTGTTTGTAAACAAACAAACAGCGGGCTTCCTATTATGTGTGTGTGTGTTTGTATATACTCACACATATATATTTACATAAATATATATATATTCTATGTTAACTACATCTCTAGTGTGTGTATCAATAGATACTTGTTTTGTGTGGTTATGTATGGTTTTACTATGCACATGTAATTCTACTATTATAGTATTACTTATAAATATCTACTATTTTTATTAAACAAGTATTTCATATATATATATATATATATATATATATATATATATATATATTATACATACTCCTATAATTTTTGTGCGTGTGTATTCATATTCATATTAAAACCCTATTTTTTCTATTTATTTTATAACTTTGTTATATATGAGTCGTAGAATTGCATTCACCTGCAAAAGATCTAACTATTTTGCATATTCTTTTAAACATTAATTTTAATTAAATCTCTACTAATTTTCCGGTTTTCTAATGAGATGATCATCTTTAGTTAACTATTATGTATAATTATATTCATGCAGATATTCTGCATGCTTTATATTTGCGTAATATTTGCGTAAAAAGGTAATAGTAAATACAAATATTTTCTACATATATTTATGTATACGTGTAT
>NC_136483.1:179318985-179353985 GCF_053919585.1 Euprymna scolopes
ACAGGGAATTATTTCCCTGGGTATTTTTTTTTATTCTTCCTAGCTTTTTTCTTTGCTTAAAAAAACAAAAACAAAAAAAAAACAGCAAAGCACCTACAAAAAAAAAACCTAAGGAATAACTTTTTTTACACGTTCAAACAAATCGATATACTCGGTCTTTTAACTACGATGAACCAAAACATCTTCCGGCCTTTAATATAAAACAAAAAAACAGACAAACAAAAAAGAGCAACAATCTAAGGCATTCAAAGGAATTAAGATAAAATACCAATTTATCTGCATTAATCTCGGGATCAAACAATGAAGGCCGGTTAGTGAATCGGCTAGAAAAGAAGAAGAAATTTTGGTCGTTTTGACCTTCCATACTTTTTTTTTTTTTTAATAATCAAATATTCAGTGTTGTTGTTGACAAGACGCCAACAATCGCGTCATTCTGTTCCTGGCTTATATTCCAAGGCTTCAGCGGGATTCTTAAAACTGAAATCACGGATTGTACTATGTGTTTTTCTGGCTTTTTTTTCCCACCTTAATCTCGCCAGTTACGGAGAGGGGAAGCACAATCGTCAGTCGTCGATTAATTCAAGGAATAAACTCCTGGATAGTACGGAACGCATATTTGTGTCCAGAAAACGCCACAAAAGCCCCAAAATGTGGTACCGACTTCCGTGGTAAGTCCACTTTTCTTTGCGATTTATTTGATTTATGTAACGTGCTTAGCTATTTTTTATCGGCAAAACCAACTTCGAAATCTAGTAAGCGATACCGTTCATCTTGCTTACAGTCTCTTTCTCACAGAAGAACGTTGTCAGTCTATTTCTATTCTATCGTTATTTTCAAGGCAAGTGCTCTACTTAGCACCAATATATGTCTTCAAAATATTCATAACGCTTGTTTAGCTACAACCACTATCAACAATTTCTTCTACTCTCTATATCTAAAACTAAACGCAAATTCCATGAACAAAGTTTCTTTCCTACAACCCGTCTGTGGAACTCTATACTACGCGGTTTCTTTCCCAGCTAACTATAACGTTGTCGTTTTCAAGTCCAATGAAAACAAGTTCTTGTTGAGTCGTCCTCTTGAATAATCAAATTCTATCTAATTTTCACCACTGCCTATCATTAAGGTGTTATATCACAGACCTCCTGAGACTCATTAATCCGTATCCTCGAGTGGCATTCGGGTCTTGATAAGCGGCGACTCTCTTGTAGAACAAATTAAATCGTTATTTTATTTTCTTTAAATTTATTTTGTGCCGTTGTAGTTAAAGGGATCGCTTTATTTTTCTAATATACAATTCATCAGATGCAGAATGTAAGCATGTACGCGAACAGCCACTAAATGTTTCAAGGATCATAATGTTCTCAAAGAGATCTTTTATAACACTGGGTATACAATCTTATCAAAGAGGTTCGGTGTGTGTCGCATTTAAGATTTTAATAGCGTGGTCATCGTTCTGTTACTCTTAAGTTTTGGCATTCAGTAATCGAAATCCAATATCTGATTGAATCTGTGCATCGCGCCTAAACCTAAACGTAGATTCCGTGAGCAAAGCTTATTTCTTAGAACTGCGCGCCTATGGAACACTCTTCCATTTCCCTGCTTTCCGACTGACTTCAATATGGTCGTCTTCAAGTCTAATGTAAACAAATTCTTGATGAGCCGTTTCCTTAAGTAATCTAATTTACAAAATTTCCACTACCAACGATTACTACGATATTTCCCCCATTAACTTTCGTACACTCATTAACACTTATCCTCGAGTGGCCTCTGGGCCTTGATAAGTGGTGACTCCTTGGTAAAAAAAAAAAAAAAGGAAAAAAATCTCATGAATATATATTTTTGGTTCATATATCGATTCTTTTGCGGGTCTGATATGCTGTTGACAAGTTCTTGATTTCTGAAAATTAGCACATAATCATATTTTTATTTCCATTTTATTGTTGTTCGTCGTAATTTAATGGACAGTTTTCTTTTCTTTTTTATATAGAGATACAAGCAGGCTGCCCGGTGTTATCCGGTCGTAAGATACACTTAAATATCATATTTTAATTCATGCAGATTACGTATTTATTAGTATAGACGCAATTTTCTATCGATTATTATATTCCCTTGTTATCCTTTTTTTAAAAGATGGCCTCGTCCGATCGGCAAAGACAAGATTCAGGCAAAAAACTATATATATATATATATATATATATATATATATATATATAGATAGATAGATAGATAGATAGATAGATAGATAGATATATATATATATATATATATATATATATATATATATATATATATATATATATATATATATATATATATATATATATAGATAGATAGATAGATTATTTATTAGGTTGGTGCAAAAATAATGTCGTTTGTATATATATATATATATATATATATATATATATATATATATATAAACGACATTATTTTTGCACCAACCTAACATGTCTTCAGATATTGTGGCGAATAAACCAATCGTAACAAATTCGGATTTCACAATCCGCAAAATCGTCAAGGATTTATAATTTTAATGGATACAAAATCGAATAAAATTTAATTATGTCTTTTTAATTTGAACTTTTCTGTTTTACATTTTTTTTTTTCGTGATCTTGTTCGATTATTTATCTCCCTCCTACGACGGGCTAATGTAACACAAGAGTCGGGGAAATGGGATTTTAAAAGCCAGCGCAAAGAAGAAGGGCAATCAGTAACCCCCCACACACACACAAAAAAAAATACTTGGGGCATCCCCGTCAGCATTCTTATGTAGAGGCGCGTCAGGCAAATAGCAATAAACTCATTCCCAAAGAAAGGAGGGAGAATCTGGGAGGGCAAACCTCCTAGAACTGCACAGGAATAAAGTCATACTTTAGTCACAGGGGAAAAAAGATCTCAGTTTTGACCAGGACTGTCGGATTTTGGCGCTGAGATAAATCTCATGCTTTGTTAATGATTCCTTAAGACATATATGTTTATACTTATGTTTTGAAACTTTGGAGATATTGCTTGTCGTTTAGCAAAACAACAAAGCAGTTTATAGTAAGGAGTCCAAGCGAATCTATGAAACCCATTGGTCTTTTGACAGATTAAAATAGAAAAAATCCCTATATCCCTCCAAAGTTATGCAATATGTTCTGTTTTTTTTTTGTTTGTTTGTTTTTTTTTAAGTTGATTTGATTATAAATAAATCTGCGCATTTTTATAGTTTCTACGCCTACTAAACAAGATCCTCAAGAACATTCGCTCTCTCTGTACAGAGGTTTGTCAGGACAATCTCGCACGAGGATCCTTTCTCCTATAGATAAAACGTAGCCCAACATTCAAAAAGCCAAATAAGATCCATTCAAGACGGGTTTTGCACTTATACGAGGAATTTAGCACTTTCTCCTGTTGATGTTAATACAAATTTCAGCATTTAACAGGCCACTCTACAAGATCAGATACATTATTGTACTGGAAAATGATCAACCCCAGAAACGAAAAGAAGATAAGCTATATTAAGTACTTAATTGGGGACAGAAAAATTTAATGTTAATCACAGCTTTACCGTAAATGAACTATTTAGTCGTAGAATAGAATATTAACTGAACAAATAGATATCTATGTATCTCATATAGAAATCAAGTAATCAACGCAGAAAGAGGGTCCTTTAATTTTACATATTAAATATTTAAAGATTCATAAAGAATTCGAATCGGTAATTGTATCGGAATCGGGAAAAATACTGGAATCATCCCACCACTAACATATACATCTACTTAATATTTGAATTTTCAAATTGGTGATGTATGTACATACTATTAATCTTAACACATCTTTGAAATACTCCAATTAATAAATATTTCCAAAAGTCCAGTTTCTTTGATGAAATTTTAAGCATAGTGTAAGATAGCGCGGCCTTCTATATGCAAATACCGAGCCGTGAATGAAATGGCGTCACGGTAAGGAAAAAGAAGACTATAAAAAGGAGCGAGTACGTTCGAGAAGACGATCACGGTAACGGGAGAATGAGGAAATAAATGTCGTTGTACAAGAAAAAACGAGTTAAAGTTCTTTTCTATATTTGTCTGATTTGCGACTCAGGCTACAAGGTGTTCGTTCCCGGACAGCGTTACAATAGTTTTCGGACATCAAAATCGGAGGAATCTGAGCTTTCACGAATAGCATCAAGCTTTGTTACATGAAATAAAATTAAAAAAATATAGCCCGCGTTATCTACTTATACGTTTATCATCTGTGTTACAGATTTTATAAAGTTCAGCTTTTTTTATTTTGGAGTTTACCCAACACAATCGTATATTGTAGATATACCCACAATCTAAACGTATCTATCGAGACGCAACGCGTATTATTATGACTGCTTTTTATTATTGAACATGTGCTCGGTAGCAAAGTCTCTTTTCAATAGAAGCGCTCAAATATAATTGAAATTGAGCCCAAATTGTTCTTCCTTCGACAAGCGATCATTTCCAATTTGCGCGCTGTCAAAATCTATGACATGAGCCGATGTTTAGATTTTGACAAAGATGAAGGTTATTTTGATTTATTTTGATTTAGCGTTGAGAAATTCACGTGTTTGACTTGCGAGCACATGTTGGACATGTTATTGTCGGGAAAGGTTTTTGTTGTGGCTAAAACAAATGATTTCAAATCTTGCAGTATTTTCTCAATTAAAACTACGTAATCGGCATAAAATATATGAAGTAATGTATATAAATATAACAGGCATTGAAATGATAGAAAATATTGTTTATGTAGTTTAATAAAGTTAAGTAATTGTGCAGCTGTTAGTATTATTTGGATTCTTCGGATTACTGTTCTCATCTTCAGTGTCATTTTCACAACGTTTCAGTCGACCTTCTTCAGATGTATCTTGTCGAACTCGGTGATGTTTCCGTCGAACTCTGGAATTTATACGGAATTTCAAACGGAACTTTTATTTACTACCATGCTCTCGTTCCGTCAGCCAAATAATACGAATAACCAATCCTCATCTCAAAACTTCAGAAACGTATAGTGCAACTATTTCATCTTCTTGTTCGTGTATTTTGAAAGACTTCATTTGAATATATCATTAAACATACGTCTGACTGGTGCTTCCAGATTAGTAGATCTGAAGATATCGATTAAAGTGCATCGAAAAATGATGTCATTTTGCAAAACTTAATCATGCTCTGCAAAGCCCAAAACAGTTTGTTTGTCCTACAAAAAAAAATTTTTTTTAGCTAAACACCACATATAAATATTTGAAGATATAAGCAACTTGAAGTTTAAAATTCAAAACTACGTAGCATTAAATAACCAGAAAAAAGTTGATATGCCGTAAAACAAAACGACCAAAGCAAATATACGTCATCATCCCTTTGCAATTAAATGAACCTCTACACGTTTTTTTTTTCTAGATATTTAATACCGAAACTTAACGAAACCTATTAATCGAATATACGTTACTTTATTATCGAGTCGCCTGAGCGCACAATTTAACTGTTTCCCTAACAATACGTGTGCGTAATTGAACACAGTAGATCATATGAGCTATACGCTTTTTAAATCCTTTTGATTTTGTTTCGGCTTCAAAAAGAACATTAACTACTTTTTGTATTAAGTATTTAATATTATACGCGTTTAAAACCAAGAATAGGTATTCATGAATTATAGCAATTACAATGAAAATGCGAGAGAGAAATATTACGCTTGTTTATAATCACGTTATAATTGATTTTTTTTTAATTAAGTATTAAAAAAATCAGTATTTTTAACTATTGAGTTTCAAGGAGCGTGACGTAAATAGTTTTATGTTTCGTTGCTTATATATATATATATATATATATATATATATATATATATATATATATATACACACATACATGACGTAAATAGTTTTATGTTTCGTTGTTTACATATATATATATATATATATATATATATATATATACACACACATACATGACGTAAATAGTTTTATGTTTCGTTGTTTACATATATATATATATATATATATATATATATATATATATATATATACACACACACACACAAACTGTTTGTTGATGCTTTAAATAATAATATTGAGATTAAAGCTGCTCTTTGTATTGAATACATGAGATTAACACGAAGGGGAATACGCATTATACACACACACACACACACACACACACACATATATATATATATATATATATATATATATATATATATATATATAATATTATTTGCATGATTGTTGTTTTCTAGATGTTAATCCAATGAAAGTCCATTGTTTATAAAATTATGATAAAAAATAATAAGATTTGTATTGCATCAATTTCCTTATTTATAAAAACATTTCAAGCTACACATTGGCACACGTTACGGCAGCGACTTTATTTGAAGTCCAGCTTTGTCGGACCTTCAGATATCTAAGTGGAAATTGAAACATGTATGCACATATGTAGCCAATAATGTTTGAAGGAATGAATACATATTGTGATGAGTTAAAGGCAGAATAAGTTTTAAAATGGGCATTATAATTACATGCGATTTTGCGGTGTAAAACAGGAGCTCTCAGGAATTGAACATTTCAACTTGCTTTAAAAAGTAAACGGTAAAATGTTCAATGTCTTGAAAGTTGAAATATAGACTTTTGTTGTTTATATATATATATATATATATATATATATACAAGGTGACTCCCCCCCCCCAAAAAAAAACAGAGGACATTCAATTGTTTTTCTGAGCATTTTACAGTCAACGGAGAAAAAAAGGCCAAAGACCATAGTGTTTTGATGTGATGTTTTGAATATAATAAACTAGTCATGACCAAAGTTTCATTTCATTTGGACAAAACACTAAGAAACGAGGCCTAATTAGAGTTGGGCCTGTTTTTTTTTAGTCACCCTGTATATATATATATATATATATATATATATATATATATATATATATATATATACCCGTTCTAGTCAACAATAAAATTTCTTGAACTGAACAGTTTTGCAACATTTTATGTTACCTTCCGAGGATTACATACATACATACATACATACATACATACACGCATACATACATACATACATACATACATACATACATACATACACACATACATACTTCTGAACCTTATATCTATCATCCTTATTTAATCGATTTTGATTCTAAAAATGTAAATATCTAAAATTTGGGTTTTACTATTAAGACGTTTTCAAACGAAAAACTTCCGTTTTCGTGTCAAATAACTGAATTTAATATTTTCCTGTGGAACAAATTTCCTGTACAACAGAAATATTTGAATGCTCAAATTTGAGGATGTTTTTCATACTATGACAGTTCACGCCTTTAAAATACTCCAATCAATAAATACTAAAATTTTAGTTTGTTTGCTAAAAATTTAAGCTTAGTTTTTTTACGCATCAAAATCGAAGTAATCTGAATTTTCACTTCTAACTCTCTTCCATGAAATCAAACAAAATATATCCCACATCACCTACTTATACCCCTAGTATATACGTTATGAAATGTATAATGATCAGTTAATGTATTTCGAATTTTACTCAATGTGAACATATATGTTCACCTACTTGATTTTGTTTTGAATATATGCGTATCTATGGAGACGCAACGCATATTATTATGACGGCTTGTTATTATTGAACATGTGCTCGATAACGAAGTTGCTTTTCAATAGAGGCGCTCGAGTATAATTGAGCCCAAGTCGTTGTTCTTTCGACAAGCGATCATCTCCAATTTGCGCGCTGTCAATATCCATGATGTAAGCCGATGTTTAAATAGTTAGATTATCCTCTCAAGAGCAAGAGACGCGGAATATGGATTTCGAACTCGACTTAACCGATTATTCAGATATATTTATTGAATTACACTGTACTTAAAATTTAAAAGTTTGAGTTCTATTTTACTATTATAGGGTCAAATAGCAGCGTGTTTTTAATGGATTGTATCCAATACGTGCTAAACTTCGCCTTATGATAACATAAAATTGGTTGATATGCCGTAAAAAACCTTATCGACGTTGCGTTGTGTAGTTAGCAAGCATTCATCGTTGAATCGCATTTATATCTAAGTAACAGACTATATTCAAGGGCGATCCGAAGGCTCCCTTTTCATAAGCTGCTATAGAGAAGGGTGCGACTCTATTATTAAGACTACTCCACCTGTTCTTGATCCTCACTTTAAAATACTTCGTGTTTCGCAAGGTGACATAATTTTTTAAAGGTTTTCGCACGATTCGACCAAGAAATGAATCCTGGTCTCCTTATCCATTAGCGAACCCCGGTCTCCCTATGCATTAGTGAACCACTATGCTAAATGGGCCGGTTAAATCGTGTTTAATTAATACATCATGCGCCTATTTGTAGGAACTTTTGAAAGTGATTGATGTGAATTTGATCCGTTGATTAGACTGCGGAATAGATGAAGCTTTTTCAAATTCATATTTTATAGTTAAATAAGTCAAGACGGTTTAAAATTAATTGAAAGCTTTAAATAATTATCTATAGAACAACTATACAAACGTGCATGTAGTTTTATTAAATTAAAAAAAAATAACGCGAATGAAAGATCATTTTTTTTAAACGTTCAACGTAAAACAGAACTCGACAGTAGAGATGGCTAAATGGTTAACGACACGGGCTGACAATCTGAATATGTCAAGTTCGGATCGCGTTTGTTCCACAGAAACAGCAAAACCTCACCTAATCTTGTGTCTCACCTCCTAGAAAATAAGTAAATAAAATAGAATTCTAATGAAATTAGGTGACAGAATTCCGTTCAAATGGTATTATCTACGTGATCACATCTATGGTTCATTATAGATTATGTGATTATTGTGAAAATAAAAAATAAAATAAAAACGTACGCGCGTTACAATCTAAACTATACAGAAATTTATTAAGATGAGATTGAACATTTTGGAAGCCATTTGAATCTGATCAGGTTATGAAGTAAACGAAACTTTCCACACTTCCTGATATCTGAACATGGCGGAGGATAAAAGATGATTTTTTGTTTTTATCTTTGAACTTTTCAATAAGGTAAACTCTAAATATACGAATGTTATCCAATTAAATACGAAAGAAAACTCATATAAAAAATTCCGAACGTTTAATTGAAAAAAAAAATTGGATTCTATACAACATCTGGTATTCCAAAATGGTCACCCATATAGTATTGACCAGACTTAACACCGTTTAACTTATATAGTAGTAATTGGACAATTTTGATATTTCTCGATTTTGATCCAATTAGTGATGAAAATTCTGTAAAATTTGTAAATATTTAACTTTAGAGTTATTGTGCTTTTTGTTTGTTTTTCATTTTGTTATTTTCTGATTACCATTAAAAAAAAACTTACGTATTTTCACAAATCTGAAAAAAAAACATGTGCGGAAGGGAACTATAAGGTTTCATATTATTGATACTTTAAAATCAATTAAGTTCTAAAACTTAAGCTTTAAACATGGCATCGCAAAAACGGTAATTTTATTCTGATTCCGATTCACGAAAAAATGTCGATTCCGACAAATCGTACCAATACTAATACATATATACGTGGGTCGTTCCAAAATGAAAGCCTCGTATTATTTAACTCAAAAAGTTGAAGAACTACTAAGAAAAGAGTAGTACTATTAAATTGAGCGACATTTTTTGCTCCAGAATTTCTTTTTTCTACATAATGAACATCATTCTCAGTCCACCTTTGTCAGAAATTCAATGACGTATCTCTGCTTCTGACGCACGTCTCTGAGAAGTGTTGCTTCCTTAGAGTTTCATACTGCCAATATCTACAACAGAGAGGTAAAAATTTCAGATTATGAATGCATAGGTTCAGACATCATAACAATACAATTTACAATCCCTTGTGACCCGCGGTAGAATAAAAAGAAAAGGAGGTATTACTTTTGGAACGCATCTTATATATTAGTAAGTTTTGAAAATATATATGGCAATCGAATTCTCACGAGGATGAAACGCGGAAAATTCTGTGCACGTTAATTGCTTTCTATATATTTTCAAAATTTACTGCCTCGCTCTGCTCATGAATAAAGCACTGTTGAAGTAAAGAATGAAAATATTTGCATAAAATTTGTTGTAGATACAAAAGTAATATATATATATATATATATATATATATATATATATATACTAGCATGGGTGCTCGGCGTTGCCGGGGTATTTGGAGATGTATGTTAAACAAAAAAAAAGTGGTCAAATTTTAAAACTTTGACCCCTATTATGACCCCTTAAAATTTATTGTTTTGGGCTCAAATTATATTATTAATTTAGATCCATGTCCAATGAACCTATATCTAAAATTTCAAGTGTTTAGACAGAAAATTGTCGGAGGAGTTTGATAGAGTTCTCAAAGGTCAAATAGTTGAACTTCAACCCCTTAATCGCCAAATTTCTGATCGAAACCTAATCACATCGATTTTTCCAAATCTCAGTATCCTCTATATCAAATTTCGAGTCTGTAGACCGAAAATTGACAGAGTTATTACGTAGGGAAATGTACACACAGAGACAGACATACACTTTCACTTTTATATATATATATATATATATATATATATATATATATATATATATATATATATATATATATAATTTTATGTATTCATTTATTTTTTTTTAAACAGTAATCTACGTACACGTGTGTTTCGGGGCCCTACTCGTCTTCGGCGTATCTTGACTGGATTTTGTATTTCAGTCACGCGTCTTAATCCATTACGCATAGTCAATTTACTGTTTAGTTTTTATGGTTTATCTACCTAGTTTTTGTTGTTGATTTTCGAAAAGATATTAAGGTTAACGTCTCCACCTTGGAGATCCGGTGTTTTCTTAGAAAGTCGCCCATTTTTATTTGGACGTAGTTTTATTTATTTATTATTATTTTTTTAAACACGCGTGTTTCGGCGTCCTGTCCCTCTTCTTATTTTATGTAGATACATAAAATTATATATATATATATATATATATATATATATATATATATATATATATACATAAAAAATATATATATTATATATAAAACGAGAAAGTGAGAGGCACACACTGAAACCGAATACTTGTGCATAACTTTGATAACGCTTTTCCGTAAGTTCGAAATTTACAATTCAAAGCGGTATCCAACGTCAACCGTACTTAATTAAAAATTGGTATTTATTTGTCTCCCCTCGAAAGTAAAATGTGGCACAAGGTCGTTTTTAACGTATAATGAAACCCAGTTTCCCCAAAATTGGCACTCTGAAAGTAAGCAAAAAATAAAAACTGCCTTAGTATAGAAGGGTTTCCGCTACATTAATCAAGGACAAATTAAATTAAGTGAAGCACGAGAACAGATACTACTACTTATTCTAAATTATTATTTTTTTAATATGAAAAAGTAAGGAGAAGATGTAGAAAAAAAACAGAAGGGAGAAAAATAGTAGTTCTCTATATTGAACATTATTCTCTCTATCTCCCTCATAAATAAAAAAAACTAAACTAAAAACTTTGCTATGTCGGTGTAAACTTCAATAATATTACAGACACACACACACACACACACACTGTTTTATTTTACTTCAGTCGAAGTTCTCAGAATTCAAAGGGCCCGCTACCTGAACTCTATATGAGATACATAGATATTCGAATGTCCCATTAAAGATTTTTATCTCACAAACAGGCTCCTTCACTCTTGGACAGACTAAGGATACCCACGAAGGGTTGTCTGTGCGTAAAATTCTTGCGGCAGGAGGTGCGCAATCTCCAACCACACCTCTCCTGAGACGACATTGTTAAATACCAATGGCAAGTGAAGTACAGGACGACTGGAAACAAATGCCGAGATAAGCGGAGAGCACACACAGCGCCTAGAATTCCCAAATAGTTATCCATCTGATACTAACCAGGCTCAACGTTGCTTAACTTCGGTGATCTGACGAGAACCGGTGTGTCAACGTGATTATGCCGTACTCACAAACAATGAGTTAGTGTATGTATATATATATATGTTTGTGTGTGCAAGTAATGTGCCTATACTTTCCCCAATTATAAACACATCTATCGCCTCCCGCCGTTTTGCTCTGAGCAAAAAAAAACAAACTTTTCGGTGAATCGTTACTAATGATTTTTATCTATTTCTAATAACTAGCTGTAAAAAGGTTGATATGCCGCGAAAAAGATCAATATTTTCTCAAGTTCGATCCTTAAGAACTATATCGATTTACCTGGGCCTGATTTCACCTTTCTTTAGCCGACTGATCGATTTTTCCCCTTATCGATATTTCACACGCTTTTTGTTGCATCGTTTTCCACTTACCTTTGCAACTGATTACTGGCGTTGGTTTCATGTTATAGAATGGCGACTTCCTTTCGTACACTGAACAGCGCTCCGCGACGTCTAATCAGTCGTTTTCTTATATCTATATATAAATAGAATCCGTTCTTTTGTATGCGTGTCTGGTCAAAACATAACACAAATGCGTTTTCTTTGCATCTTTTTCGTTCAACATCTCCGCAGAAGTGAATTCTATTTGGAAAACGATATTGCTAAACTTTGTATGCGTAAATATCTTTAAAATTTACAGATAACCTAACAATAAAATTCTGCGAAAAGATGAAACGGTGACAGAATTACAAAATTACGATGTACCTAAAGAAATTTAGTCATTTTTAATTTTTATATTACTTAAATATTTTATAAACTGTTTCAAAATTTATATATATATATATATATATATATATATATATATATATATATATTGGAAAAATAGATCCCTGCCGAGTGCTATATTATAAGGAAAAATCCGAAAATAAAGGCGTATTATTTATGTTTTATTTACAGAAAGTTTAGATGAGACAAGTAATCGGTACCGTCGGTTTCAAACCTGATAATCAATGACCGTTTTAGAATATCATATCAAGCTCTCTTCAGCCGATACTCATATATATATAAAAGGTTAAATACACATATGACGAAATGAAATCTTGCTGATACATCATATAATGTAGAACTTCCATAAGACCCTAAGGTTGAATACACTAATTTTTTTTTCATAATAAAGCCAAGCCATTAAATATCAAACAATAAAACCGGTTTGTCATTTGAAATGCATGTAACTTTTTACAATAGCCGCTTTTTTTTTTTCATTTTCTTTCGAAGGAGTGGGTAAGAATAGAAAACATATCGATTAAAATTTTTGCAATAAGTTTATCAAAATTCAGAATGCAACACATTAATCACGTTGACACCGGTTCTCGTCAGATCACGAAAGTTAAGCAACGATTAGCCTTGCCAGTACCAGATGGGTGACCATTCGGAAATAACAGGCGCTTTATGTAGGAGCACGCTGATGTCTCCCTGCATCTCCCTTAACCAGGATATACATGCATCTGGAGACCGCTTGTGAACCTAAATATCCCTTGAAATTTCCTCCGTCAGTGGAAGATGATTCAACCCGCTTAGGGTGTATGCCACCGACATTATATATATATATATATATATATATATATATATATATATATATATATGAGAGAGAGAGAGAGAGAGAGAGAGAGAGAGAGAGAGAGGGGGTGTAATACGCAGAGTCTGAATGAGCAAAGTCGCAGTAAAATATATTTAAAAGTTCTGTGTTGCAGTTATGATAAGCTCAAAATGTGTAATTACCTAGAGCTATTTAAATAGAACGGGTGTGAAATTATCAATCAAGTTTTCATAGGAGGAAACATAAACAAATCATATTGATATGTACGATCGTTTCGGAAACGATATCCTTTTATTCATACGATATTTCCAAATAAAACCATCGTGAAATATTGTAAATATCTAATGAATAAAAGCATATAGTTTTCGAAACAATCATATAAATGATTTTCTTATGTTTCCTCAACTTGGTTGATAATTTCACACCCTTTATATATAATATACAACAAATGAAGGAAAATATCCAAGGATCAAATTACAAATAAAATCATATTACATTTAAAAGTGAAACAACTCTAATCGTATTTGTTTTAATTGGTTCATTGATTATGTTTGTCTCTTTACATATCATACAAACAATAATGTACAGGCTGATCACTAGAAAAGTAGAAAATTTGTTTAACAATAATGTATTTTATAAAGAGCTAGCAAGGTTAGCCGGTGTTTCCTGGGGCAAATATGGAGCGCATTTCTACTTAAACTTTTATCTATCTATCCGTCTCTCTTTATCATTTTCATATTCTATCTCCTTTATCCAGTCTTCATTCTCTGCACAGCCCATTCCTCTCTAGTCTAACACACACATATAAACAAACTCTAAATTTCTAGCTGAGTTAGTCGGAAATTTCTTTCCAAATCAGTACATTATAATACTGAAAAACCGTTTCCTCCTAACGATACGCAGCTCGGTTGATCTCCCTTCTATCACACTTCATAATTATTTTTTTATATAAATTTTAGCTATTATTCATCTAGGGCAACTCTGATCAAGAAAATACAAACTTTGCGTGTTTTTATTTTGTAGACTTTAACTTTTAGCTGGACATACACAGAGATACTCAGTGTTTGAGAGATAAAGAACTTTAATGGAACATTCAAATATCTATGTATTTCATATAGAGTTCAAATGTTAGCCCCAGGTTGTGGGTCCCTTGATTTCTGAGAACTTCGACTGAAGTAAAATAAAATAAAGACAGCTGTTCTTTATAAAATAGCAAACTTAATATTGTTTGTTTGTTTGTTTATTTATTTATTTTTTTTTTTTTTTTGCCGTTCCTTTTTGTCAAATAAAAAAACAGTTTCAGGATATTCTCGTTTTAAAGTCGCCAGAACATTATCGAACTACTTCTTTGTAATCAGTGAAAAAATCGGTAACACAATTAGATTTTTGACAGTCCCTAAATCGGATTACCACTTTTGAAAAGAATAAGCATCAATCTTAGAAAGTCTGAAAATTGTTTGTTGCTGACTTTTCTATGGTATAACTGTCAAAATCAAAGTAAATAAGAAAGACAAAAAAAAAAAAAACATAATAAAATAGAAACAAAAAAAAAATTCCAACCTCAATCTCCCGCTTGTCAAGCAACCGCGTATACAATAATAACAACCAAATATAATAGAGTTATGGTTTACTTTGGAAATCCGTGATTGGATTCTCCTTGGTACACTATTCAAAACCATTGCTCTATATCACTGCTCTGTGCCATTTCCCCCCTTTATTCATTCATGCCATTTTTTAACTGTGCCATTATTACTGTGCACCAGTTTTATAATGTAGCTTAACTGAAAAATTTTAATTTGCATATCCCACGACAAAACTATTTCCGAATACGCAAATTTAATAACATCGGTTAAAATCTTAACCACTAAAGATTGATTTCATAGTCTGCTACGGTATCCATTGTCCCACTCGCGAACCTTTATTATGGAAAGTGACTTCACTGGTTCAATCTAACTTGAATTTGCTATGCCAACTACGCTGTCGGCGCCGTTACAACACTTTGATTTTGAAAGACAAACGGGGCTATACTAATAATCCTATTATAATGAAATATCAGTGTGAGTCTATGTGACTAAAGCGATAATTCGGGATTTGAATAGAAATGGTTTGAAAATCCGACTTACTTTATTAATTGATTAGAATTCATCATTAGTTTTCAACTTATGCCTAACACTTTATTTTCCTATTATTTCATTTAGAGACTGCTGTATATATATATTAGTTGACGTTATCTGGCAAATAAAACCAAAAAGGCAGTCAATTAGCAAATATGCTACGTTCATCCATTCTGGTTGTTAGAACACTCTCTGACTGCTTTACTGTTGTGCTCGCATTTGGCATTTATAGGTGTTTAATTTCCCTTAATTTTCGTGTTAACTGGTGTTGGCCTAGGGGTAACGTCATAGCAAAAGAGTAAAAGGTGACTATTATCTATCTGGGTTCAAATCGCTCGACCAGCAGTAATTACCATTTCCTGCACTGATGTCTGTACGTATAAAAATAATTATATATATATATATATATATATATATATATATATGTATATATATATGTGTATACGTATATGTATGTATATATGTATATATATACATGTGTATACGTATATGTATGTATATATGTATATATATATGTATGTATGTATATATGTATATATATGTATGTATATATATGTATGTGTATATGTATGTATGTATATATGTATATATATATGTATATATATATGTATATATATGTATGTATGTATGTATATATATGTATGTATGTATATATATGTATATATGTATATGTATATATATATATATATATAAGGTTACTGACTATTATCTAAAAGAAAACAAAAAACAAGTTCAACATTTATTTACATTTACGGAAAATCAGAATTACATCGGCACCGCCAGTTTCAAATCCGAACAAAGGAGACCAGTATCTGATCACCTGTGTCGAACAAATAAAACCATCGAGAAATAAGTGAAATATTATAAATATCTAATGAATAAAAGCATATAGTTTTCGAAACAATCATATAAATGATTTTCTTATGTTTCCTCAACTTGGTTGATAATTTCACACCCTTTATATATAATATACAACAAATGAAGGAAAATGTCCAAGGATCAAATTACAAATAAAATCATATTACATTTAAAAGTGAAACAACTCTAATCGTATTTGTTTTAATTGATTCATTGATTATGTTTGTCTCTTTACATATCATACAAACAATAATGTACAGGCTGATCACTAGAAAAGTAGAAAATTTGTTTAACAATAATGTATTTTATAAAGAGCTAGTAAGGTTAGCCGGTGTTTCCTGGGGCAAATATGGAGCCTCTATTTATATCTGCCTCTCTAAGAAAATTCTAAGAGAGTGTAACATATACGACCAGATAGTGGTCATGCTGTTTGGATTTGAAACCGAAGGTATCGATATGCTTCTAGTTTTCTACAAGACGTAGATTATATATATTAGCTGGTTTAGCCGCTTCTCTGATTTCACTACTTGAAATACTTGAAATACTTGAAACATTAACATAAAATGATACACATTCCATCCATAACTTTGTTGTAAACAATAAACTCATTCTTTCTCATTTATTTGTATATATAAACACTAGCAGGGCGGGAGCAACTTTGCTCGACCATAAAATACGCTTAAATATGATATTTTAATTTGTCCATATTTCGTATATATTATTTTAGAGTCGTTATTTAAAAAGCAAAAAAATAGTATATGGATGCCATCAGCAAGAATCGAAACCGAAAGCAAAAATTTTAGCATTCAAAGCTGGTAACGTTACAACTGTACCAACGTGACACGCACATGAACTAAAGACCCATAAAAGAACGGCTCATAAAAAAATCCAATAATTGTAAGCCCCTTAGCGCCGCTTTGCGACTTTTAGTTTCGAGGAGATAGGGTTTGAAAATATGGAGACAGACAGACAGATATACAGCCTATTATATATTAGGTTAACGTTTTTTTATAATTTCAATACAAATTTATATATCTTTCAAATGTGACCGGAAAGAAAACCAAAGAAAATCTATTTGACGTTTTCATTTGCAATTTAGAAATAGAAATCGCATTTTTATTTCAAAATCAATTAGTGCCGCTAACGATAGAAACATTTGTATACAAATGCTAAATATTTATCCAGGAAATATTGCGAAACAAAACTATTTGCTGAATTAATATAAAAAAAATATCACTGAAATAAAAAAAGAACATAAGAAATAGTAGTTACTTAATAAAATGCGCTTTTTTAAAGGGATTATGCAAATTATTTAACATTGTGCACTGATATCGCAAATGCATAAACAGTACATAAACACCTAATACGTCTACTGTGTACAGTCAAATTAAAATAGGTCGGTTTGACTTAACTATTAATGCGAGAAAAGAGCCCAACTTTCACATTTATCAAAATACTAGCAGAGAGACGCGGAATTGAATATAAGTGTACGTATTCTCATATCCTCCAGAGCGCTATTAAAACATCTGTGTTTGACCTACTCGTCTTCTCCTTAAAAGGTGGTTTATCGCGCCAGATCTGGTCAGGGTTTAGTTCTTTATTTCATTTTTTTTTTTTTCAGTTGCGAAGTTATTCTAAATTTTGGCGCGATTGTTGTAAATTCAAAGCCTCTTCGACTTGCGTCTTGGCCACTCTTGAAGCACTTGTCTTTTCGAGTTCTTCCACTTGCGATGTTAGTTACCAAAAATAAGACTCGCGACGAATACTCTAAGAAAGTGGATTCTTTAAAAGTTTTTTGTTGTTATTTTTTATTAGAATAAACATGACACTGTCAAAGGAACTGGTAAAGTAATAATTTCTTTCTTAAAAGAAATTTGTGTAAGTCCATCTATTGAACAAGATCAATACCGTTTATTCATAAACTATCAGAACCCTTGGAAATTCCACTGCTACATCGTTCATCTGTTGCATCATCTAACGCTGTGCTTAAAAATGTTTCCATCTAGTGGACGTCTAGCGCGAACGCGGACCCCACTTTTGTTCAAACTGAAACGTACTCATTTCAGAATATATCTGGTTATTAATGTCTACCTCTAAAACCTTAAAGTTTTGTGAACTATTTCCATTCTCGGTCCGGCGCGAATGAAGAACCCACGATATTATTATATCATTGTTGGACAGAACAAATGCTCTAGGTTGATCCTAGCATAAAGGACAAGAAAGTGGGCCTAAATCTAAACGTAGATTCCATGAACAAAGCTTCCTTCCTAGAACTGCTCGCCCGTGAAACACTGTTCCGCTGGTCTGCTTTTCAGTTGAATACAACATGGTAGCCTTCAAATCCAATGTAAACAAGTTTTGTTGAGTTGTCCTCATAAACAATCAAATTCTACCCAATTTACACAATTAACAATTACTAAACTTCCTATTTACGTTCCTCAGCCCTTATCATCGAGTGGCCTCCGGGCTTTGATACGTAATGAGGAGGATTAGGACAACAGCATATTCTTTCCATTGTTTTGACTCTCGAGTGTGTATCCGTTGATATCTTATATGTTTTTATATAAAAGTGATGTAGTTCTCGGTTGATTAACTGTGTCTAACTGTCTCGGATATATACTCGAGAGTCAAAACAATGATAATAATATGCTGTTGTCATAGCCCTAGTAATGAATCCCAAGTAAATAAAAGTGTATTTTAGTGTGAGTTTTACGTTCGACACAACAGCGTCATAAGATAATTTTATTAATTATTGCATTGCATCTTCAGCAATTGGATGGTCTCATACATACATACATACATACATACATACGTATATCATTACTACACTTAAAAAATATATATACACACATACATACATCATCACTACACTTATACATACATACATACATACATACATACATACATCATTACTACACTTTAAAAAGTATATATATATATATATATATATAATGTGTGTGTGTGTGTGTGTGTGTGTGTGTGTGTGTGTGTGTGTGTGTGTGTGTGTGTGTGTGGAGAAACTGTATACATGTTTGTATGCGAAAATGGTCGAAATCAGACAGACAATGTAGAATATAAGTCAATACCAATTATAAATTATTACGCCGTGCGGAAATTGGGAAGCATATACGTCCCATCGTGGCATCGGTTTTCAATCTAATTACGGAATGCTGACTGTCTTGATTCGTCATACGCAAAGAACTACAGGAAACATACGTCATACAAAAGGATTTTAAACTGTAACCAATCTATATAATAAGCTAAGCCTCTCTTTGTCCGTACGTACGTCATCACCTTTCACACACATTTTAAACGTATAGCTATTAGTGATTAATCTGATGTTGTGTCGTTATGGTTAATAATCTCTACCGTTACCCATTTGAAAATGAACCATTCTAAAAATCAAGTTATGCGATTCTGTCGACTAAACAGTAAAATTAAATAATTTCTTTTCAGAAAGCGAGTTTTATTGATTTGAAGTCTAGTTGACAATAAAAATAGTAGCATTGACCCTTTCTTCTTGTATAAAGATAATAATGAAATATTTGTATGCCATGTTTTCTTGTGTCAAAGGGAACATTGTTATTAAAAACGCATTCTAAAGATTGATGTAGAAAGCACGATGGAATTTCCAGTTAAATTTGATTTTTTCCCCTAAGAATGTGTGTGAGAACACTTTTCAACGTATATAGTCAACGGATTTGTTGAACTACAGACTTGATATTCGGTATAAAGGGTATTCAGGCATGTGGAACCCCCTTTTAATCGATTTTCATTCGGAAAAACTGGCGACTAAGGAGTCAAAATTGAAAAATTTGTACAAGGAGGTGGGCATCGAATTTTTAACTGTTTGTCAACTGTTTCACGAATGTGCATGCGTGAATCGTTCCCATGACAGATTCCTCATGTTGATAAAAAGTAGGTTTGAAAACACCTTTTTTCAAAAGACGTGTCAAGCTGCCCTCATGGTTATCGTACTTGACTCACTCTCTTTAGGATTGAGTTTCGATCTCAGCTCGATTTTTTTTTTTTTTTTTTTTGCTTACAAGAATTATTTAGAAAAAACATGATCTCATGCACATATCTCAGTTTCTTTCCGTTTTTTTTTTTACTTCATTTTTTTTAAAGGAATTTAAGGTTACGTTTAATACCGGACAACTCCAAGAACATATGCTAGTAAATAAAATACATGTAAGCTTCACTTGTAGCCCCTCAGCGTAAGTACCTTCGACCAATTCTATTCGCAGCAAAATCCCACTCCTTCACTATTGACATCGCCGAGATGCCGCTAAACTTTTTACACTACACTAATAGTCTTAATCTTCGAATCGCTTACCTTTGGAATTCCCTCTGTCCTCTCTGATTCTCCGACCATATAAACATGCAAAAATTAAAATTTAATGTGAACAAGCATCTTACTCCGCATCTAAGATTTTATTCTATCAATCTGGTCCTAATCACAGTAGCCTCGTCTTTTTGTTAACTGAATAAACGTAAAGTTTGATTATTTGGATTCTTCTGACTACTGTTCTCATTTTGAGTGTTATTTTCGCAATGTTTCGGTTGATGTAACCTCCGACCTTCTTCAGACGTATCTTGTCGAACTCGGGAATTTGCCTGTAAAAGTAAAGTTACAAAAAAAAATGGTAACAGTGATTAAGCGTATCATTTGTTTCGTTACATTTTTTAAAGACAGTCGCTCCGGACAAAACATGAAACCACTATGTAAAAATTAAAAAATCTAGCTAACGATAGGTTTAATATGGCTAGATTCGGACTAAAAAAAAACAATTCTTTCTCCTTTATCAGATACATTGCTCATAGAGTGTGAGGACTAAAGGACAATAAAAGAGGCTGCGAAAAGTAAACGCAAGGTCCATTTTCTGCTCTTCTTATTAATATTATCTTTTTATGACGTGGTTTTAAGTTTCATTACATTCTTAGAAACATGGCTCGAACGACCACTTCAGCTCGTTACATATAGATCGGTTTGGGGTTGGCAGGCGTGTTCGGTAAAAGCAATAACATTTCTTATAGACATAAGTTTAAGTACTTCTCTTTAAGTACGAACGACAACGTTAACATTAAAAGAACATGTGTTTAAATAGAGATAAAGAAAACAACATTACCGTCCACAAAAGAGAGCGGTGAATAGTACTATGTACTACGTAAAGAGAGGCATAAATTTGTGTTGACAAAATGATATAAATTCTCCCCTAAATTGAAAATATTTTTTTCATTTATGAAAAATTGAAATCGCGTGCATTTATAATTTTAATACTTCGGATAATCACGTACCCTTTGTTGACTTTTCACATGAGGTTGCTAATTTTCATTTTCAAAGGTAGGGTAACCAGTGAAATATAACGAGGTTAATACAAGAGTGCTCAATACGGAAGTAGAGCAAGTTATATTTTCAATTTGTTTTTACATAAGCAGTAATTTGTTGCTACACGGTTATGAGAATGTTTCGGTCTTCTAATATAGTGTTTAGTAACTAGAGACCTCTTCAGGCAACAACGCTTATTTTTGATTGCCTGAAGAGGTCTCTTTCTCTGAAGAGGGTACTAAATATTAGAAGACCGAAACATGCTAAATTCTGTGTAGCAACAAATTACTGCTTATGTAAAGACAAATTGAATATATATATATATATATATATATATATATATATATATATATATATATATATATATATATATATATATATATATGAAATCTGCATACATGAAAATGTCATATTTAAGAGTATTTTAAGACCGGGAAACATGTTTCCCGGTCTTAAAATACTCTTTAATATGACATTTTCATGTATGCAGATTTCATATATATATATATATATATATATATATATATATATATATATATATATATATAGTATAGAGCCAATTCTCTCTTAATTATATTTCACTCGATATATAGTCTTCATGTCAAAATTAAAAAAAATTAATATATGACTTGCGTGCCATAAGCTAGACTCGAAACCAGAACACATAGATGGCTAGCTTTATTCGTTACCCTATGAGCTAAGTCCAAACGCATATAAAAGCTTAAAACTAACGTTGCAAAAATGTAAAAGTATATTTCGTCACGTGTAGAAGTAACACGTTGAATTGACTTACACCTGAAGAGAAGTGTACAAAATCGTAGCACTATTTCTGACGTCAAGCTTGGATCTCTTTGGACTTGGGGTTGGCGCGGAGTCCTGCTTCCACGCCCATGGATTGACAGCCCCCACCTGATTACAGCAGGGTATCATCACACTCTTTAGCACATCCAGGTACACGATGCGTTGAGCTGTTCACTCAAGCTTAAACCGTCCGGATTTGCATTTTGAAGGTGCTGGCAATGGTCCTGTTGTCATAACGGATCGGTAGAAAGCATCAGTTGTATAGTGGCGCATTTTCGATCTCGCTCCTTGAACATTGTGTCACGTCCAGACATGATAGATGGCTCCTATTGCTCTTGGGATTTGTACACCACTGGCCAACTAGTAGGTGTATCTGCAACAAAAAAAGAAAACCGATTTTCATCTAACGGATATGGAATCCTATCGTCTTTTCTAGGGCTACAATTTTATCGCTCCACCCTATATTTATAACGTTTGTATCGTGAAATATTATGTAGGCTTATTAGTATTCAGATTATAGGAAAACAACCAAACGTTAACAATACTAAACTACTAGTGAGTGACAAACATAGTAGTCGTAACATATTATATATATATATATATATATATATATATATATATATATATATATATATATATATGATATATATGTGTGTGTATATATATATGATATATATGTGTGTGTATATATATATATATATGATACATATGTGTGTATATATATGATATATATGTGTATATGATATATATGTATATATGATATATATATGATATATATATATGATATATATATATGATATATATGATATATATATGATATATATATATGATATATATATATATATGATATATATATATATGATATATATGATATATATATGATATATATATGATATATATATATGATATATATATGATATATATATATATGATATATATATATATATATATATATATATATATATATATATATGAGAGAGAGAGAGAGGGCGAGAGAGAATGAGTTAAGATGATAAATAATAAAGTTACATAGGAACTTTATTACATTGTCAAGTCAATAAGCATTACAGAAAGGAAAATAGGGGGAACCCCTATTTAAGCCATGGCATTTCAACGCTGAATGCTTCCCGTCAGAAGAGGAGAAAGAGTCAGCATTATACAAATGTAAAGGTAAAAATACATGAAAACAGATTAGAAATATTTAAAAAAATTTTAGAGTAGAATTGGAAAAAAAAATTATGGTGACGTAATATGATGGAGAGAAGAGGCAGACCCGGCGTTTCGCTCAACTTTTTTTTACTGTACAGTTTTACTTAGCAAATTATGTTTAGTGATAGTGTGTAAATCTCCACATGCGATAATTTTATAAATAGACTCCAGAACTTTCTATTAGCAAATCCTCGAGCATTAAAAGACAAGACTACAAGAAAAACATTTCTGACTTTAAAATTTCACGATTTAAATGCTTTTAAATTCTTTTTAAATGTTGAAGAATCACGGAGAAATTCCTTCTTATTCTTTCAAGAAGTAAGGAGAAATTAAAATGGCTGACTTGTTTAAATCTACCAGAATCGCATTTCGTAATTAAATTATTTTTAGTGTGAATTAATGTGTTTTATTTATTTTTAATTTAGTTTTAGTTGCAGTAGATAATTACAGATTGAATCAATTATCAATATTACGTCAACGGGAGAAACAGACACACCTATTTGCAGTTCTTAATAGAATTATTAGATGTTTTTGACATAACTCAATTCTCATAATTGCGTTTATTATTTACACTCGTGGGAGTGTTATCGTCAGCGTAGTGGCCAGATTCACAACATTTCGATCGCTGTTCATTTTCGTATTATACCCGTTAGAAATACACACACACACATATATATATATATATATATATATATATATATATATATATATATATATATATATATATATATATATATACATATATATATACATATATATATATATATATCTATATATATATATATAATCACCAAACGTTATGTATCTTTGTTTCTGCATAATTTATCATGGACTTTAGGAGATATATATATATATATATATATATATATATATATATATATATATATATATGAGAGAGAGAGAGAGAGACAGACAGACAGACATTAGTGATGGGACGATTCCAATATTTTCCCGAGTCCTATACAATTACGATTTTGTACTAAATTCTCGATTCCGATACAATTACAGATTCTGGTTCTTTATAAATCTCTAAATATTTAACTATAGAGTTGTTATTTTTATCGATTACCGTACAAAACACATGTTTAAATGTGCAAATATTTTCTCAAACGTAAAAAAAATGCACACCTGTGTGGGGGGGGGTGATCTACTGATTTTAGTTTTACTAATAGTTTAAAATCATAAAAATAATTAATATTTATATATTTTTTTATTTTACCATTGCAAATATATATATATACTAGAAGAAAAACATGACGTTGTTCTGGATTGAATTAGGATCAACGAATGTTCCACACTTCCAATATTCTTATCGTCATCGAAATCAGTGATTTTTCTATCAAATCGTTCGATTGCTTCTTCTAGTCGGAGACACGCCAGGGTGCACCGGGAAGAAGATTCACATACTTCCCCGCAGTGACTTAGTCAAAAATACACTGTGGTCTACACTGCACGTTACAGGGTGGAACGATAAAATCGTCGCCCTAGAAAAGGCGACATAATTCCATTTCCGATTGATGAAAACCGGTTTTCTTTTTCTGTTGCAGACTTGATAATTGGCCAGTTGTGTGCAAATCCCAAGAGGGATAAGGGTCTTCTAGTATGTCTGAAAGTTACACAATGTTCAACAATCGAGATCAGTATATGCGCCGCTGTACAACCTATGCTCTCTTACCGATCCAAATTATGACAACAGCATTCTCATAATTAAAATCTGGACGGTTCAACGATTGAGAGCAGAGCTGAACGAAGTTTCCGGCCATGGTTCGGGACTTTGGTGTGGTTTTAAGTGAGGGGCGCATCATACTACCTCACATCTTCGAAGTCGGCTGCAAAGCCAACTCCAAAGTGTACGTTGATGTTCTGAAGAGTGTGGTGATCTCCTGGTGCAACCAGGTGGCCACTGGCAGACGCTGGGTGTGGCAGTAGGACTCAGCGCCGACTCACAAATCCAAAGACTCCATGGCTTGGCTTCAGAAGGAGAGCTACGACTTTGTACCCTTCTCTCACTGGCCCCTGGTCATGCGTCGAGAACATCACCAACATGACCTCCCACAACACCAAAGTCAGCCTGATCGCCGCCATTCACTGATCATTCGTCGATCTCCTGTCGGCGCTTGTTGAAAAGGCATGCTCCCAGTTCCGGACCTTATCGAGGCGGTAATTGAGGCTGAAGGTGCCTGCATTAAATAGATGTCAGCTCTACTACATAATTAAGTATTCTGAATTTATTTTTTCAATAAAAGTTTTTAAATAAAGCTGTAGTGTTGTTTTCTTTGGGGGGGGGCGACACATTTATCGTTCCACCCTGTAGATAAACTACTTTCACTTTTTAGTCATTTTCATATAATGGTTTGAATTAAAGTTTCAAATACAAGTCAAGCATCATTGCTCACTTGTACTCCGAACTGAAACCTTCATTTCGAATGAGCCGCTGTCTTATTAGAGAAATTACTCTTGATTTTATACGCCGAGTCCTTATACTTGTGCGGTGATAACACTTCTCAAATTTACTTTTGATGTTAGGCTGTATAAGGATGGTAACTGGTCAAAAGCGGACTTTAATCGGATTTTTTCGATTATCGATTTTTTATAGTTAATGGGAGCATTCCGGTACAACCCTATCTAAAAGCGCTCCCAGACACATAAAGTACATTTATGTGAAATTTCAAAAGACAGTTGCACCAGCCGTTCCGGAGTCTATAGAGAACGAACTCTCTAAATACCTTTGATTTAATTTTTTTATGATTGGCATCAAAGCATTAAATAATTTAAATAACCCAATTAATAAATATTTTACAAATGTCAAATGTTTGTAAAAAGCATTATATAAGTACAACATTTGAAAATTCCAATATTTCAGATTTGCATTAATTTTGATCCATAATCAAACAAGATTCACATCATTTTGTATTTGTCTTTTATGAATTGAGACCATGTACTGGATTTTAATAAAAATTGAAAAAAAAGGGGGTTTCGTAACATAATATGTTGTTTTTAATCTCCGTAAAAGCAGATATAAAAATGGTATAGAACTTGTTCTATGAGAGGAATTGTACTCGTCCTGTGACGGGTATTCCTTCAGTAATATGTATCTCTCAAAATAAGATAATAATAAAAAAAATAATGTTTTAACGAAGGCATGTTGGTATTAACAGCTTTTGTTTACTGCCGAATACGTCAGCACCTTTAAAAGGATGTGGACCTTTTTTGTTGTAAGGGTTTAAGAAAAAAGAACAAAGCGGTTTAACGGAATATGTTTTATTTTTTAAGATTCGTTCTTTCGGAGTCTGTTTTTTTGTTTATTTGATTTTTTTTTTTTTTTTTTTTTTGGAGGGGAGGCCATGGAGAATTGGAGTGGCTACCGACGTTTAAAGCAATTACGTATCGCTTTCATCGCTCACCGTGATTCTTTGACAGGTTTCTCCTTTCTAGTAATCTAAAAAAGAACACTTAAGACGCCCTTACTCTTCGTTTAAACGTCAAATAAAACGGTGCGAACCAAAACATGTATAAAGAATATTCGGAAGTTCTGCGTGTTACGTTTGAAAAACATTTGTTTTGTTAACTTTTTAAGGGTCTCACTCAAAGTCTCCTAAAGGGCGACAATTAAAAAGTTTATTGAAGTACTGCGACACCGTTAGCTAAACCAAAACGAATATTATTAAGTAACCAATTAACACAACAGAAACCATTAATTTACCCGAATATTTATCAAATTAAATGTTCGCATTTGGTTGGAATTATTTTTAGGTCTTTCAGTATAATTATAATTGACTGTTCTGATTTATTTCTAAATTTAAAATCATCCCAATTTGAATGCTTTAATTTTCTTCTAAGTTAAAAATATATCCCAAATTGAATGTTTTTATTTTCAAAATATAAAAATATATGCCAAATTGAATGTTTTCATTTATTTGTTAAATTTAAAAATATATCCCAATTTGACTGTTAATTTGTTTTTATATTCAAAAATATATCCCAAATTGAATGTTTTAATTTTCTCAAAATTTAAATGTCAAATTGCATGTTTTGATTAATTAGAATTTTAAAATCAAAAATATATCCCAAATTGAATGTTTTAATTAATATCTGAATTTAAAAAAGTTATCCCAAATATTTTAATTTATTGCTTAGTTTAAAAAAAAAATCCCAATATCCTATAAATTGAAAAAAATATTCCAAATTGACTGTTCATTTAAATATATATATATATATATATATATATATATATATATATATATATATATATATATATATATATATATATATCCCAAATTCGCTGTTTTAATTTCTGAAATTATAATTAGAAAAAAATGTTCGTTTGCAAAAAAAAAAAAAAAAAAAAAAGAAAACATTTGATTCAATAAATTTTCCGGTAATTAATGTGGCCTTTAATATATTTGTTTCAATTTAACAAATTGCTTCGCAAAAGTTAATGATTGTCGTTCTTTGAGCGGTGTGGAGCTCTTTAAAAATGTAAACATTTAACTTTATCCTAAAAACTGTAAATGCAAAAGTGCCGAATATTTTTGTTTTAAAAAATAGCCATGCGATTTTTAATATGACAATGTTATTTCAGAAACTATAATAAAATAGATTACGTCCTCTTGTTCATTGTGTTAATAAATTACTTCCCTTGTCTTCTAAAATTTCTGCATTAGAGTGGCGAAAAAGATTTGCTTTGTAAAAATCACTTAGCACTTAATTTTGCCTGGATAACGGTGAAATGTTTGTTTTCGTCCACGTTTTGAAAGAGGCATTTTTCGGACAAAGTAGGCGTCATCTTTCACGGAGCTAAGCATATCAATCAAGAATACTTGGACGTAAGGGGTCACTATTTGGGACCATGTCAAGGAAAGATTAACAAAATACTGTTTTTTTTGTTTTTTTTTTGCTGTTTGTTTTTTTTAACAAAGGAATCACCACTTATCAAGACCAAGAGGCCACTTGAGGATAAAGGTTAAAGAGTGTACATTGGTCAAAAGGACAATATCATAGTAATCATTAGAAGTGTAAATTTGGTAAATTGGATTACTTAAGAGTAATGGCTCATCAAGAACTTGTTTACATTAGACTTGAAGACATATTGTAGTCAGTTGGAGAGCAGGTAAAACCACAGGTGTGTAGTTCTAAGAAAGAAGCTTTGTTCATGGAATCTGCGTTTAGGTTTGGGCACGGATAAAGAATGGAGGAAATTATTGATAGTGTTTACAGCCAAACGAGTGTTTCTTGTGAATGTTTGACGAGGAGGGGATCATAGATTGGAGTTTAGCCGAGCACTTGCCATGGTTAACGTTACATTTAAGTTTTTACATATCAGTACAGTCAGAGAAGCAGGAGGTGAATTCCATAGTCTAGCTGTTCGAGGAAAGAAGCTATTAGAGTAGAAAGTTTTCTGGCATTTGGGGACCTCAACAGTGAAGGGGTGTGATTTTGTTTGTGGGTCAGCCATTGTAACTCCTGTTAAATTCTTAATTCAAGTAAGTTCACAAAGCCAGTTTATTTAATCATCACTTTTACGTTTTTACACCAAACAATGCATATTGCCACCGGGACACTTAGAGCTAGATATATAAGAGGACATCTTAAGTGAAAGCGTTTCACAGAAAGATGTTTGTTCACATTGCATTTAAATTTCTGCATGTTTTTACAGTCGAATTTTAACATTATATGACGAATACAGCGGAGATTTATTTGCGAAACAGAGCGATCATTACAATTAAAAATAAGTCCTTTTGAATAATTTCCATTTTCGTCACGTAAGCAACTTTTTTTTCTTTTTTTTTTTTTAAGCATCTTGAAGAAATGTCAGAAAAAAAAGTTTCAACTCCAGGAATTTAAATATCTTGAAAAGGAAACAAATTTGTAAAATTTAAAATGGAAACCGTTTAAAAGATGTTATTTTTTTTATAAATACATTTTTAAAAATTATTTTTACTTCGTTTTGCAAACAATTCTCCATTGTTTTTTGCCATTATGTTAAAATTTTATTGAAGTACAGTAGAACCCCGGGATACGGCATCAAAAATCAGTAACAAAATACAGTGCAGTATATAATGGTTGGTTGGTTGTTTTTGTTTTACGGCATATCAACCTCTTTCAGGTTATTTAATGCCGAATCCAGTGATTTTTGACATATTTTTAATAGGATATATTTGGGGGGTTTTTCAAGTTGGTTTCTATTTAACCCATAGTCGGGACCCTAACAGATACTACCACTCCGGGTCAGAGTGCACCTGGGAGCAATGGCAATTAAAGGATAGCTCCACACTCCCCAAAGCCCGCAGGCTGGGGCCTCACCATCGGATATTGTTTAAGGTCATATCCAGGACCAGCAGTATATAATACACAAGTATATAATCAAATACCATTATAAAAAGCACCGTAAGGCGGAGCAAATACTGTAACCAGGGTCTGGAAAACATCATATTCCACATCGTAACCTGAAAAAACGTATCCTTGGGTCACCGTATCCCGGGGTTCTATTGTACATTAAAAAAATATAGAATTTATTCAATGATTTCTTGTCCATCTCGTATATCGAAAACAAAGTTTGGTTGACTCAGCTTTAGTATAGTAATACATGTGTGTATATGTAACACACCTTGTGCACGGCCTCAGCGAACGAGGAAAGACGAGATCTCGGAAAAGGTTTACAATTACAAAGGGTTTTCAGAACACTGAAAGATCGATGTTGCGATACGATGGGGTCGACAGTTAAGTACACAGATTCTTGCAGAGTTTTAACGATGAAAGGTTAGCAGTTGAGGATTCGGGTGAAAGCGGGTGTAGCTGGGATCAGAAACAGCCTTTTTTTCTCTTCTCTTCTCTGAAATCTATCTACCAAATATATACGTCGGCTCTTCCTTTTCGTTTGTTATTCGTGACATCTTATCTACCAAGCCGTTTTTTAAACACTAACAAAGAAATAAATTAATAGTAGTTGTCTTTTTTTTTTTTTGCATTTTTTCTAAGTACTGCATTCTTTAGACGAACTTGTATTGTTGAGATCTTTTTACTTATTTATTTATTTTTTTTAAGTTTACGTTTTCAAATATGTACTAGCTGAGTTAACCGACCATCCACATGTGCAAAATTTTACATAGAAAATTACAAGAAACAATTAAACAGCAAACACATCGTTTGCAAAAATATCAACATTTCATTGCACTGTGACACTGATAATCACGTTGACGGCATAATCACGTTGACACACCGGTTCCCGTTAGATCACCGAAGTTAAGCAACGTTGAATCTGGTCAATAGTAAATGGGTGACCATTTGGAACTTCCAGGTGCTGTATGTGCTCTCCGCTTATCTCGGCATTGTTTCCAGTCGTGCTGGACTTTTCCTTGCCATTGGACTCAAACAGTGCCGATTCAGGAGAGGTGTGGTTGGGGCTGCGCAGCCCTTGCCTCACAACTACACGCACAGCTGCCTCTAGAAGGGGTATCCTTTGTCTTTCGAGAGTGAACTGATAAAGCGCTCTTTTGGGAGAGTCTTAGACTTAGTTTATCACTAATTTCCAGAGATAGCCTACCAGGGAATGACAATGGGATATTCATACATTTTTTGTGGGCTACAGAGTAGTTCCTGTTGTATGCTGGCTATTTAATCCCTACCTTTCGACTCATTATCGATTTAAGGGAGATGAATATTACAGAGCAGACATTAAAAGAAACCCTATTTTCACAAATGCCGTCATGCTTATCAGTCATAATATAAGTTGATTAATTTGTTAGTTGTTACACAACATTAACCTTCGGCGGGTGAATCGGCTTCTTTTTTTTAACAAAGGAGTCACCACTTATCAATGCCCGAGGGCCACTCGGGGATAAAGGTTAATAATTGTACAGTAGTCAAGGAGAACATGTAGTAATCGTTAGTAGTGGAAATTTGGTAAACTGGATTACTTAAGGAGATGGCTCATCAAGAATTTGTTCACATTGGACTTGGAGACAACCATATTGTAGTCAGTTGGAAAGCAGGAAAACGGAAGATAGTTCCACAGACGTGCAGTTCTAAGTAAGAAGCTTTGTTCATGGAATTTACGTTTAGATATAAACACAGATAAAGGGTAGGGGGACTATTGATATTAGTTTCAGCTAGACAAGTGTTTTTCGTGAAAGGAAGAACTGGGAACTATAGATTGGAGCTCAGACGAACACATGTTATGAAAATAAGGATAAAGCAGAGGCAGGCTCGCAACATCTCTTCTGTGGAAAAAAGGTTGCAGGAAAGAGAAAAGGGCATCCCCACAGTGGGTTACGAAGTCTATTTTGTCAAGGCAGGGTAAGCTGCTTCTAACAGCTTCTGCCCAGTTGTGGCTACAGTACTCCAATTGCATCAATAGTGAGATATCTACTCCAAATAAATAAGTGCAATTGTAACTAAGGGGGCACTCCACATTCGCCACAGACTCTAAATGGGGCCTTACCGCTGGATGACTTCTTAGGTCACGACTAGGAACATCTTTTTAAATTGCACCAACAATATATTGTTTGCAAAAAATTAAGTTACAGGATATTAATATTAATCGTATCTTTTTCTTTCTTTTTTTTAAGATTTTATTTCCGGTTAGCTTTCTAACAAAGCAGGATCTGGTATGTTAAGTAAGCCGTAAAAACACCTTGTTTTCAATGTACATTTCTTAGATTAATGATATCTATTATATACTTCTGTATCGCTATATATTATTTAATTGAAATCCTTTTTGAGATGAGTAATTTCTATATTTATTTATTTATTTATTTATTTGCGGACTATTATCGTCATTTTCCTAGCTGTTGTTGTTTCACCACTTTTCGGCCAACTCATCCTCTCATAGGAATACTGAGTTTCTTAACTGTATCCTCAGTAACTACTGCCTTCCATAGTTGTTGCTGTTTCACCACGGTTTGGCCTATTAATCCTCTGGTTAGCTTTGGGTAGGATTGAAACCGCTATCCTCAGACAATGCTCACCTGGAATCGTAGAGATTCAACGCCTCTATCCTCTGCGCCTTCGAGGCCCGTGACGCAATGGATGACGGCGTTGAACTATAGCTATAGAATTCAGTAATTACTGAGGATAAGGTTAAGAGACTTAGTGTACATATCGCGTTGCGGTTAATCACCTAAAAAACGCCAGAGGAATAGTTGGCCGAAACGTGATTAAAAACAACAACTATGAAGATAAGGATAACAGTCCAAAAATGAATAAATAAATATGCTTCTGTATCTCCGCATTAAGTTTTTTTTTAATTGTTTTTAATTTTTTCATTTCATCATTTATTTGCAACATCTTACGAGCAAATCACTTCAAGACATGAGCATGACAAGCGAAACAAGTTGCTTGAAACATTAGGACACTACACGAAATACTCGAGCTAGTTTAAACTAAAAACTAGGGTGGTTGCTACAAGGGTATTCAATTAACTCAGTCGCTATGAAAGAAAGTTGACATTATCTAGATATTTGCGGTGAAGAGGTGTCCATATTTACTTGTCTCCCTATGAGAACAGTTTTGGTCAGTTTTTGCTGATGCATCCACTACTGGTTTCTCCTTTGTGTATAAAAAAAGGCGAAGAATCAATGTAGTCCCGATAAGCAGTGGTTCAGTCGTCTCAGGACGAGGATTGATAGCGAACTGACTGGAGTCCAAAATTCAATATTGTTATAATGAGGTGGGAGACTTCTCTTTAGTTGATTTCCCTAACGCGTAGTTATAAATAAGATCGTCAAATTCTGGGAGTCATTTAGCAAAAAGGTTTTGATAACAACTATGTACATTTATATTAGATGGATAAAGAGAAACATCTGGATAAATAACTTGTTTTTTTATTGAGAGTCAGTGAAAAAGAGAACAGGCTTTGTTTAAATCCCTCCTTTCTCTCTCAACTAAAAGAACCGGTAATACAGTGTCGAACAGAAATAACAGATAACACGTATTTTTAAAACAAATTATAAGACATAAGGTTTTATTGAAAATGAGATAATTTTGTCATCAATTCATTCAAAAACATTTGCCATTTTATAAAGTCAAGCGTGAAATATATCTTTTATTTGCTTTCAATTTTCGGTGATGCACAATTTCAGAAACACCTCTTATTCCTGCTCCACCCTGTATTTGAGAAGGTAAACTATCTACGGCCATATTGAATATCGACGAAGACTGGTTTAGCTGTCGGTGAATAAACTATGTACATATATCTGTAAATCCAATGCAAAATGGAACTGTCCCCATAAATAATGACAACTCCCGGCCTTCTTGGCCCGGAAGTAAAGATCAAAGTGATCTGTTATTCAGATGCTGCACTTAAAGAAATCAGTTTTAGTCAACGTGGGGAAACCCTTCATATCAGACAATTGCTATTTGGACCCTGCCATTAAAAGAAAACGACCTTGTGTCTAATTTGCTCTCGTGGGGAAGCAAATGAATGCTTCGTCCCTATAAATAATCAAATTTTACTTAATTTATACCATTACTGATTACTAGACTACCACATCACATTAATTAATTCTTATCCTCGAGTGGCCTTCGGACCTTGATAAGTGGTGGCTCCGAAGTGTAAAAAAATATATGATTAATAAATATAAAGAAACGCTTGGATAAATAACTGTCTTTCTTACAGAGAGAGCGAAAAGAGAAAAAGGTTTATTTAAATCTCTCTCGCTCTCAATTAGACTTAAATTTGAAGCAGTATTTTCTCACTTGCATTGATCTTATTGCGATCTCCGTCGATCGATTGTTGGATACAAAGACGAATATAATATCTAGTTATATCGATCTTCTCCTGCCAATCTAAAGTGACGCAACCAATCTTAACATCATCCTCATCCTTAATAATCACGACGTTTGAAATTAGCAGCTGATGATAAATATCAGTTGCCGTTTTATTTTATTTTTTTTGGTCTCTTCATCTGATCTGATTGCTAAAAAATGAGATCATATATGAAGAGGTGTACTCATCTCAGGACGGGGATATAATACGTTAACAATTGGGCTTGTGTCTGTTACGATAAGTTTCGATTTAACGTTGTCTTAGATCCTCAGCTGGATGTTTGTGAGAAGTGTCTGAGTTAAAACGTACTGCTCATTAAATTTAATGGTCACTTCTCATTAATTTTAATAGTCACTTCTCATTAAATTTAATAGCCACTGCTCATTAATTTTAATAGTCACTGCTCATCAAATTTAATAGCCACTGCTCATTAAATTTAATAGCCACTGCTCATTAA
>NC_136483.1:179358985-179418985 GCF_053919585.1 Euprymna scolopes
AACACCCGGGCAACGCCGGGCACTCATTGCTAGTATAGTAAGAGAAGACGAAAAGGAGATAGTTAAAGGAAGGAATAACGGAATGAAAGTGATTATATTTTACTGCTATTAAACAGACACAGAGACAGTGACAGAAGCAAGGGTGATAGACACTATGTTTAAACGACAATGATGGGGAGGGGTGAGAATGATAAATATGAACCTTATCTTATACTGACTTTATAGCAAATTAAGACGAGTTTGAAAAATAACTTAATTTAATTGTACAGTTTATTACAAATTATGGTCAATTAGATTAGCCAAGTTAGTGATGGATGATTTTCTAGCCCTATCACCATTACAGTTGATTCAACCACTAGTATGTTTCTAATGTTTATGAGCTTTCAGAGGAAGAGGAATTCTTATTTTCAGCGTTGCCTTCTAATTTATGTAGTACCTGTTTCCACCTTATGTAACGTACATGACAGAATAATAAGTTTCTGAATTTTTTAGATGAGGATTGGGAATTCGTAATATATAGATTACTTGGCTACTGTTCTCATATCGAGTGTTATTTTTTTATAACTTTTCGGTATTTTTATAACGTTTCGGCAGCTTTAAAGTCTAATGTACACAAGTTTCTGTTGAATCAGATACGGATATAATCAAACGCTACCTAATTCCCATTACCAATCATCACGCTGTGTTCTCCCAGGACACCTAACGCTTATTAACCCTTATCCTTGAGTCGCCTTTAGGCCTTGATAAGCAGTACCAAACCTCCGACATTATTCAGGTGTACTTTGTGGAACTCGAAAATCTGCGCGTAATTTCGACTGAAGCCTTTTATATAATCCACGGGGTAGCATGTTCTCGTTCTGTCCGCCATGACAGAGTAGAAGGCTTAAGTAATTCGCAAGTGTATTCTGAGTATTGCCCGCATTGGGGGTTGAACTTTCATCTTTCAGAAGAATGTCACTTATAGCTGAATGTTTCACCTAGTACTTTATCCATTACGCCACCGGCCGGAGGTTACACCGGCAAATAAGGACTCATCGGAAACTCATAAACAATAAGAATATTTCTATCAGACGCTTGTTTTACTACAACAACTGCCAACAATTTCCCTTATCGAATTTTGCCTAAAATTAAACGTAATTTAATGAACACAGTTTCTTTTCTAGAACTACCCATTATTGGAACACAATACCGCGGGATTACTTTCCAGCATAATATTGCAGCTTTAAAGTCTAATGTACACAAGTTTCTGTTGAATCAGATACGGATATAACCAAACGCTACCTAATTCCAACCATTAGCGATCATCACGCTGTGTTCTCCCAGGACACCTAACGCTAATTAAGCCTTATCCTTGAGTCGTCTTTAGGCCTTGATAAGCGGTACCCCCTCCTGTTAAAAATCGTTAATTGTATTAGCTTTGCATATGCAAATGTCTTATGAATCATTGTCCTCGTCATGCTAAACAAACGATCGATAATTCGACACAGAATATAGATTAAAGGGAATTTCCCCGGCTCCAAATGAGCACCGAAGAGGCCGTATTAATTATTAATCGTACATCACTTCGACATGTAAACATTCTCACGTTTCTTAATTGCCAAAACGATTCCACTGGAAAGATTGCATTAATAGAATATACTAGCAGGCCGCCCGGCGTTGCCCGGTAGTAAAAATAGGCTTAAATATGATATTTTAATTCATTCAGATTACGTATTTATTATTATAGAGACTTATACCGATTATTATATAGAACCTAATATTTAGTAGTCAGATCAAAATTAAATATATACACATGACTTTAGTGCCATCAACTAGAATTGGCACAAAAACATACAACTCTCCGCCCACATTATTTACACTCTAAGCCACGCTCATATATATATATATATATATATATATATATATATATATATATATATATATATATATATATATATATATATATATATATTCACCTGTGATCCCGTTTTTTTAATATGGAATCGTTGGATTGTCGAAGGCAGGATGCAAGCAAGCAAGATCCACAGGGTTTTATAATTATATACCATATAGATAAATTCACCTATCATCTTTCTTTAAAAGATGGGATCGCCCGGTCGTCTAAGACAAGATGCAAGCAAGGGTCCACGGTCCACAGAGTTTTATAATTATATAGATTAGTGGGATCTGTAGAAATTTCACAACGAACACTTTTCTATATAAAATATTGATGTTGGCATTCTGTGGATGTTCAATGTAAACAGAGACGCCATGATATTATTGTAGCTCTTTTGTTAAAACTGCAAAAGTATTTATCTAAGCTAGCAAGTACGCCCGGCGTAGTACGTTTAAATATATTTTAATTCATGCAGATTTCGTATATATGATTATAGTCAATTTTCTATCGATTCTTATATATTAGAAAGTTGTGATTTCAAAAACAAAAAATATATATCTATATGACTGGAGTGTATTAGCTTAAATCGAAACAGAAACCAAAATTTATGAAGAAAATAAAAAGTGTATGTATATCTATATAACTTTAGTTCCTTCAGATATAATCGAAACAGAAACCAAAACTTATGAAGAAAATAAAAAGTGCATTTATATCTATATAACTTGAGTTCCTTCAGATATAATCGAAAGTGAAACCAAAACTTGTGAAGAATTTTTGGTAAAATTATTTATTACAAAAAATGGAAGGTCATAACAATTAAATGGCAGTCACTCGAAAGAAAAAAGTTATAAGCATGACACACAAAATAATACACACGCTATCGTATTAATATATTGATATAGTAACATGTACAGTAGAACTCCGAGATACGGTGGCCCTAGAGTACCTTTCTTTTTCAGGTTACGATGTGGAATACGATGTTTTTTTCCGGACCCTGATTACGGTATTTGCCCCGCCTTACGGTGTTATTTATAATGTTATTTGATTATATACATGTGTATTATATACTGTACTGTATTTTGTTACTAATTCTAATGCCGAATCCCGGGGTTCTACTGCAATCGTAACCTTTTTGGGACAAATAGCCTGACTGATATCCCTTTTTGCTTCTCTCTTATCATCGCTCCATCTTTCTCATCTTTCATCCTTTCCTACTCGTCCATTCTTAGTGCTCATTTACTTAACTTCCCAAAAAGGTATAATTTTGACACAAAATCTGTTTTTTTATGCTATGATTATTGGAAGTTTGCATTTTATTTCATACAAGGGGAGGGGGGAGAATTCGACCTTGGCGAGTCTTAAAATATTTTTACATATATTTTAATTCATGCATATGTCGTATTTATTATTACAGAGCCAATTCTTTATTGAATATTATATTGTACCTAATATATAGTAGTGATTTCAAAAGTAAAAAAAATAATTTGGATGCCATCAGCTAGAATCGAAACCAAAATATTTAGCGCTCCAGACGCGTCTCCTACCTGCAGCTATCGTGATATATATATATATATATATCTACATATATATCTTTGGGTAGAGCACTATCGTAAATAATCTCACTCGCTACTTAATTTGGCTGAAAAATGCGAAGCTCGCGGTTTGTTTACAAACAAACGTTTGAGCACTTTACGAGTGGCGGACGGATGTTTAAATAGATATTCGGACAGATTAGTTGCGGGCACCGCTTCCGTGGTCAAGGGGTAGAACTGCCGACTGTCATCACGACGGTTCTAGGTTCGATCCTCGACTTGGGATAGGTGATAGTCTAGCGGCACTGATGAGTTGTGATACAACGAAACAGGACTGTATGTCGATGACTAAAATATATATATATATATATATATATATATATTATATATATATATATATATATATATATATATATATATATATATAAGGTTTAATACTAAACAATATGTAGAGATAAACTGAATTTGAGCATGCGCAGAAAGAAATAAAAACATGCTGACACGTTGAAATGAACAAGTATTTACACTTGCCGATATAGGTCTGTATGCGTTATTCATCCATCCAAACAAAGATTTTGCTCGTTATAAAGCATCCTTGGTATATGATTACTATTTCCTGTTAATTTCAGTGTTATGTGTAATTAGTAGTTTAAGAGTTTATCGGTTAAATATCTACACACAGACACACATACATCGACTGTTTTATTTATATTGATAGATTTATATATGCTTTATTAACAAATCACATTCATCGATAGTTTGACTATCAATAATAAACATTTGAAAAACAGACAAAATGCCTTCGTAAACCACGTTTAAGATGCAAATATCTTTTATTAAATATGATTAGTTTTTTTTTATTATTTACGTCTTTATTAATTGTGGATAATATTATATCCATCATCGGAGAAAAAGTATTTCAGAAAATTTTTTTAAGTTATACATTTATTTATTTTGTTTTTGTTCAACTTAGTATCGTGCCTTCCTCGTGTTAAAACAATAATTCGCCTTAATAACATCTAATTGTAGCTTCAATAAGACCACAAGACAGAGACACTGCTAATTACGAAGAAATACATGCCAGACCCAAAGCAAGACACGTGCTCTTGGGTCTTCGCCTGCGACGAAAACAGACGTATTTCGTGAAATTATATCTATCTCTTCCGTGATGGACAATGGTAAAGATGATTAATGCACAAACTCTGTGTTAGAATACAGAGAAAAATCAATAAAACATTAAACCCAATATGAATATGCGCTGTTGTTATTAGATGGCCGCTTTCAACACGTATGCTAAGAAAGACGACCGTATTATGCAGACTGCTACGCATTGGTGATCTTCTGCGAAAAGACAACATACTACAACTGCTATTTCGTTACTTCTATTACAAATGTATCAACTGTGTCGTTGTATTTATTTATATTTTTTTTTACAAGGTAGCCACCAGACTACGTCGCAAAGGCGACCAAAGCAAAGAATAACTCGGACTCACTTTTTCGTTTTGTAACAACAACATTTATTTCCTCATTCTCCCGCCACGTGTGACTTCTCGTTACGACCATGACGTCACCCACGTCACCAGTCATCGTCCGTCTAACGTTCTCTCTCTCCTTTTTATTGCATTTTCCTTACAGTGATTTGCACGCAGTAATTTCGCAAGCATTTTGTTACACAACAATGCATACTTGTGCTACAACGTGCACGCCGGCACTATCTCTAAAACATCGTCTATCTTTTTCGAATTATCTTGGACTGTATTTAAATGAGGAAAAAAAAAATTAAAGAGGCATAAATTGCAGTTATTGCGAGCGATCTCGCTAATTCTAATAATGCCGTTGCGTCTTTGATTTATCGTAGGAACGGAAAGTATTTATTTTCGAAACAATCTGCTCCGAACGACGTGGAACAAATTACTTTGGCTGCAATTTACGACACGTGTAAGTTAATTTCGGCTTGTTTTCCTATCAACTCTCCGCGCACCGCGTATCGTCATCTATAACTGCACGTCTTAATCGAGCTCGTAAAGTGTGTCTTGTCATTAAGCTATCGTTTAGAGCTATTCAATAATAAATAAACAAAAACAATAATAAACCGTAAGGCATCAGCATTTTCGTTCTTTATCGATTTCTTTCTTTTTCCTTCGCCCGACAGCGTTGAAAATTATATTAGCTTCACGAATAAGCAAGAAAATACGTTTTCATTTTATCGTTTAATATTTAAAAAAAAAAAGATGCGTCATTTCACGAAGAAAATAATCTAATTATGTACAATTTGTTGTTGTACTGACTGACCTAGTGTACCTGTTGTAACTTTTGATGAGGATCATGTTGCAGCAAGTCATCTCGATACTTATAGTATAGGATTACTAGGGGCGTGCAAGAGAGGTACTAGGGGTACCTAAATACCTGCTCCTTTACTCCTGTTTTAAAAGTGCCCATTTCAGAGGAACGTATTACAGGGCTGTGCCCCATCGAGACGGTGGTTTTTATTTTATTTATTTATTTATTTATTTTTTCACTTGAGCACCTGCCCTGACCTCCTACATACGGACAATAAGAGACCGGTTACGATTCTACTTATAAAGTAGGTATCTGTGAGCCTTTATGTGTGTATATATATATATTCATGTCATGACTACGGCTACGACAAGAGAATATTCTTTTCATTATTTTGACTCTCGAGTATATATATCAGTTAATAGCATATATGTTTTTCAGTAGAGTGATGTGATTCTCGATTGTCTGTGTCGGATATATACTCGAGAGTTAAAACAATGGAAATAATATGCTGTTGTCATAGCCTTAGTCATGACATCCGTCCCCTCTCTTCAGAGATAATGGATAGCCCCTGTAAGCATGATTGCACGGGTAATAGTGAAGAGGACGTTGCGCAATCTCCAACCTTACTTGCTTGATTCCAGTGGCAAAGAGAAGCCCATGATGACTTGAAACTGGAAAGATCGTATAATAAAATGTACTAGCAGGCCGCCCGGCGTTGCTCGGTCGTATAATGCCGAGATAAAGAGAGAGTACATGTAGCACTCGTTACCCGTTTTAATGCTTAACTTCGGTGAGCTGACAGGAACCTGTGTGTCAAATGTGATCATGCTGTATAGTCACATACATCGATAGCAGTCGAAGATACGTCCTCGCCAATCAATCAGAAGATAGGTTAGTGTGGCATCTGCTGGTTGTGTTCAGGTATGTGTTCCGTGTAACCAAAGAATGTATCCCCTCTCGGGCTTTACGATTTCTCCTTGAGGACTAGTTATTTGATGGCTAACCGCCCGCGCCGCCTCAAATTATACCAAATTCTCGCCATTACGAATTACTATGCTGTTGTCCCAGTGACCACTGTACACTCGTTAACCCTTATCCTCGAGTAGTCTTCGGACCTTGAAAAGTGGTTATTCCCTTGTAAAAAATAAACTAAGCTAAAAAAGGTCACAGTTCGTAAGTATTCACAACAAATTCTCTTCTAATTGATGAACTCAATAAACTTTATCCTCGAGTGGATTTTAAGTATTGATAAGTGGCGACTCGTAAGTAAAAATAAAGTCACCATTATATAACCGAATTGATCGGGGCAAGACGATTACATAGCCCGCGACGATATCCATTAAGGCCAGACGCGCACCCATTTCACTAAAATAAAAAGGCCTCTGTCCCATCGACGAGATGTTGCATCCCTCTGCCTGTTCTACAAATACTTCAATGGTGAATGCTCTGACGAACTGCAAACACTTGTACCTCCCCGACGTAACTACCCTCGACAAACCCGACAAGCTACTAAGTCTCATCTCTTTACAGTAGAGATCCCTAGGTGCAAGAAAGCCTTTTACTCCAATAGTTTCTTCCCCAGAACTGCGGGTCTTTGGAACTCCCTTCCGGGATTCTGCTTTCCCAGCTGTAATGATATGCAGAAGTTCAAGTGTAATGTTAACAAACATCTTTCTACTCATCTCCCTTCATAATGACCCCGCTAATTAAGTCCCTGATAGTAGCCCCCTGCTTCAAAGTGGCACTGTGCCTTGTTTGGGGTGAAAATTGAATTAAAAAAAAAAAAAAAAGTGAATAGTAAATAATCCGAAGGCCGGGATCAAGGTGGAGAAACTGTTCTTTCCCCAGGTCAGTGGAGGAGAATTCTTTCGCGACAGGATCAGCTTTTTTTTTTTTTTTTAATGTGTGTCTAATCTAGATTGCGCTATTTTTGAAAAAGCTAGATATCTTCTAGATTAAAGTCCTGGATAAGACCTTAAATTATATCCAATGGTGAGGCGCCAGCTTGCGGGCTTTGGGGAGTGTGGAGCCGCCCTTCAATTTCCATTGCTCCCAGGTTCATTCTGACCCGGGGTGGTAGTACTTGTTAGGGTCCAAACTATGGGAGAAACCGACTTGAAAAAAACAAATATATTCTATTAAAAAATTGTTCTTCAAAATCACTGGATTCGGCATTAAATAACCTGAGAAGGGTTGATATGCCGTAAAACAAAAACAACCAACCTAGATTAAAAACTGACCACATGTCCACCTTTGTCACAAGTGGAGGCAAGTAAATAGGGTCGAGCCCCTTGTTCAGGTCCCACACAAAGAAAAGGGTAACCTAACGCTCCTCCCCTTACACACGTGGCTTTTGTTCATTTATTTTATTTCACCACATCCCTGAAGAGTTTTGACGAGCTCAAACATCCGGCCAACGGAACTGTCCGCATGTCAGACATTTTTATTGTCAACTCTAGACAGGGGACAACCAAAAGAAAAAAACAAAAACATCTTCGACTGTGCATTTATCTCTAGTACAAACTTTGCCGGGCGACAAACATGATCTCGCTCTATAGAACCACCGCTACGTCCCGCTATTATCCGACGTCGAGATTTTCTTTCTCTCCAGAACTCGTAACTGTTTGTCCGAATTAAATAATCGGTCACTGGGCAACTGTCCAAATCGTGTGGTCAGTTTATCTTTCTTGTGTTGGTGTGTGTATGTGTGTCGATTGCCTATTTTCTAAAGAAAATATTACGAAACCTAATCAATTTAAGGTCACGTTATGAAAGCCCCTACATTCTTTGCTCGACCTATGTTTGAACCTTGATATCCGCACAGCTTTCAAGGACATCCAACGTTATCGTTTATATATACAGGGTGACCCCCCCCCCAAAAAAAAAAAACGGGCTCCAACTCTAATTAGGCCCTGTTTCTTAGTGTTTTGTCTGAATGAAATGAAACTTTGGTCATAACTAGTTTATTATATTAAAATCATCACATCAAAACACTAGGGTCTTTGGCTTTTTTTTTCTCCGTTGACTGTAAAATGCTCAGAAAAACAATTGAATGTCCTCTGTTTTTGGGGGGTCACCCTATATATATATATATATATATATATATATATATATATATAATTTATGTATTTATGGCATTAAATGTGTCTGACATTCCTAGAGAAATAAATAATCTATTAGATTGCATTATAGTGTAAAACATATCATAGCATTTCAAATGTTAAAGGCAACTTTTATTAAAAGGCCAATCGTTGTTCGGTAATGAATAAGGACATTTTTGTTTTTTTTACTAAAAGCTCACCATTCATTAAGGTTCAAAACCCTCAAAGATAAAGGGTTAATAAGTATCATGTGGACGGTGACGAATTTGATTGTTTTGGAGGACGACTCAAAAAAGAGTTTGTTTCAATTGGACTTGAAATTGGCAATGTTTTAGTACGCTAAAAAAAAAGAAGTTTCCCGGTATTGCACTCTACAGAGAGATAGTCTTTTCTTTTCTTTTTTCTTTTTGTCCCCCTGGTTCCACCCCTTTACCTATATTGCCATTTTTTCTATTTTGCTAATGTGTTTTCTTTTTATTTAGGTCTTTTATTTATTTACACTATTTTTTACATTTATATTGCGCTGATAATACTACTAGTAGTACTACTTTTCTTTCTATTCTCTTTTTTACCACTTCCCATTTAATTTTCTAATCTAAAATATTGTGTGATTAACACCAATCAACCGATTAACTCTCATGATTTTTATCAATTTCACTCCATTATTTAAAACTGCTCTTAAAAAATAAACAAAACAGCATAAGTTTATTACGCGCTTGCGTGTTAGATTTATCGAATACTATCCTTAAAATGTCGCAAATTCATAGATTATTTTTGTTTACAAAATCAAATTTCATTTGAGAAACCTCTCGGCGGCAATTTTCGGCCGTCATTAAAAAAACAATGGCCAAGGGACATAACTCTAATTTGACTCTAACCTACCTACCGTAATAATATTAGCGTGAAAGAGTTTACGAATAAAATGCTATATTTTATAAAATTAAAAAGACTGGGTGGATTTGCGTAAATTTTGGTATATAATCATTTTTTTTTTTTACCTAATAGGTAAATACTTAATAAAGCTTTGTGTGATTATAATTTTAAATATTGAGGTAAAACTGTCCGAACAGCATTTTTGTCTTAATCCATGGACAAGAGATGAATAGAATCTACAAAACTGAGTTGTGAAGAGACGTTAGAAAACGGTGTGGTCACATTTACATTCAAACTGAAAAATTAGGAAACTGAATTTTGAGTTGCTTCTTTCATATACACACACACACACACTAGAAAGTATACCCGACGTTGCCCGGGATTGAATAATGATCAACAAATGTTTCACACTCCGATATTTTTATTGTCTTCGAACTCGGTTAAATCGCAAATTTTTCAATCAAATCGATCGATTATCTACTCTATTTGGTGACCCATCGCGATGCCCTGGGAGGAACCTTAACATGCTTTCCGAGTATTAATGACTTAGTACGCAACACATTTTAGTTTACATTGCACTGCAGAGAATCTACCGTCGATTTTATATAATTATTTTTATATAATGGCTTGAATTAAAGTTAAAAATGAAAAAGCCAAGTGTCATTATTCAGTGTGCTCTAAACAGAAACCTCCATTTTGAACGCGTCCCTATCATATCAAAGAACCTACTGCTGATTTTATATGCCTGGACTTATTGCTTGTGCAGCGATGATGTCTTGAATTTAAGTCTAAACTGAAAAAGCCATGGTGCAATAAACATTCATTTCGAACGCGCTCCTGTCATATCAAAGAACACACTGTTGATATATGTCGGGCCTTTCTGCTTGTGCGGTAATAAAACTTCTCAAATGCACTTGTGATGTTAGGTTGTGTAAAAGTGTTAATTTTGGTCAAAATAGCATATTCCTTCTTTCATCGTATTATTTCGATCATCAATAGATACTTATCAAAGACAGTCCGATACAAAAACTATCTAAGAACACTGCCAGGCACATAAGCACCTTCGTAGGAAATTTTATAAAAATCGGTCTACCTGTCTTCGCATCTATACGAAACACTCACACATACACAATATTCTTTCTATATTTATATATGATAGTAGATATATATATATATATATATATATATATATATATATATATATATATATAAACCAATGGCTAACCGACCTGTTGTCACGTGATTTGAGGTGCTACATACTGCTAAAGACTAGCTTAAACACTTCTAAATACTGCTTGATAATAATACTGATAATATACAGTGAGGGAAACTCTGTTCAAAATGATAAATAAATATGTAAAAGATTTATTGCAAACATGGTATAAGCCTTGTTCTGTATTGTGCGGATTATTCGGACTACTCAGTAATATTCTCATAATATTTCGGCCAGTGTAACCGACCTTCTTCAGTTGTATCTTGTCGAACTCGCGAATCTTCAAAAAACCTTTTATTTAATCGACGAGGGGAACATGTTCTCGCTACGTAAGCCATGACCAAGTAAAGGTCTTAAATAATTCGGAATTGTATTCTTCGTATCGCTCTCACTAAGGGTGGAACCTTCAACCTCTATGAGAGTGTCAGTTAGAACTAAGTAACTTAGTACTTTATCCGTTACGTCACTATGTTTCTTTTTTTTTTTTTGCGAGAGTGTAGACCTAAGGTCTACTTTCGGCAGCCCGGAAACTCTTGCATTTTTAATTTTGTCTTTTAATCCTCACATTCCATGAGTTTTATTTTTTACAAAGGGGAAATAATTGCTGTTTTCTCGATCAGAATCTTATAGTTGCTTTTTTGTTTACTTTGAAGTAGTATTTTTATTTTCTGTTTGTGGCTCCTTACATCAAATGGCTGCATGTCCTGCCTGGAGCGATTTCTATACAAAAAAAAAACGTCTTCTACATTATTAGTCTTTCTAACTTGATATTTAACTAAAACAAATATATCCGTACATAAAACAGAGCCGTGTTGTATTTATTTGCTTCCCCACTGAGCAAATTAGGTACAAGGCCGTTTTTAATGTGGAGTGGGAAGGGGAGGGGGAAGGGAAAAGGAGACCAGCTCCCGAGAGGTGGGAAATGGGAGCTAGATAGTGATTTGCACACTGGTATGTAGGGTTGCCCCTACATGGACCAGAAGATTGCCGCAAGGTCAATGGTCTTTGATTGTAGCATCTGCTGGAACAGATGGTATTTATTTGCTCCCCCACCGAGCAAATTAGGCACAAGGCCGATTTTTAATGTGAGGAGTGAAGGGAGGGGGAAGGGAAAAAGGGGACCAGCTCCCGAGAGGTGGGAAATGGGAACTGGTTAATGGTCAGGCATGTGGGGTTGCCCCCACATCTGGTCTTTGCTAGTCATAGCTAGTCATAGCTTGCAGTATCTGCCGGAACAGATACTACACTTTGATCTTGGCCAAAAGGTCACAAAGGTTTCCCTCGCTGGGAGGGGGGTGTTACGAAAGAGAGTCGTGTTTCTTTTCTTGTGCGTGTGATATAATATATAAGAAAAAACTTGCGTAAATCGGACAGTCTATACGTTTGCCAGATAAAACTAGTGTCGCTTCCCAAAACGAGGCTCGACAATGAACTCTATACTTTGATGGTCACATAGAAAGCGCCATTGAATTGGGTAAATAGCGCACGGTCGTTTTATCTATCGTCGCTTAATAGTCCTAAACTAATCGATCCAGACTGTTGAGAATTATTGAAACGAGATGATCGATAAGGATCAACATTTATAATGAAAGAAGCAATCATCTTATCAGATTGTGTCATTATATATTAATAGAATTATCGCCGTAATCATCCGGATGCGACTATGTGTCAATTTAAAACGTCACGCATCACTTGACAATATATCAATGATGGTTTATGTACAAGATATGTAGACATAAATATAAATACATACATACATGTACCCGTGACCATACACCTGTACACATTCATATATGCATATATATATATGTGTGTGTGTGTGTGTGTTTGTCTACAGACATATATATATATATATATATATATATATATATATATAAATTTATAAAATATATATGGCGACTAAGCTACACTGAATATTCTGCGTTTCATCCACTGTAGGATTCGTCAGGCTTATGCGCATAAGCCTGACGAATCCTACAGTGGATGAAACGCAGAATATTCAGTGTAGCTTAGTCAAAAGTAAATACTTTCAAAAGTAAATACTTAAAGTTTACGTATAAATCTATACTTTTGTATATTAAATTTATGTGAGTAAATGAAGTAGTTATATATATATATATATATATTCATACTTATATATATATATATATATATACATATATATGTATGTCTACATACATACATATATATGTCTACATAGATGCATATGTGTGTTTGTCTTGACAGACTATGGATACCCACTGTAAGGGTGCCTGCGCGTGAAATTTTTGTGGCAAGATTTGCGCAATCTCCTACCACACCTCTCCTGAGTCAACATTGTTGAACACCAGTGGCAAGTGGAGGTTCAGGACGACTGGAAACAAATGCCGAGATAAGCGGAAAGCACATACAGCGCCTAGAATTCCCAAATGGTCGCCCATCTGGTATTAGCCAGAGTCAACGTTGCTTAACTTCGGTGATCTGACGAGAACCGGTGTGTCAACGAGATTATCCGGTACACACACACACACACACATTGTAACGATTATAAATGAACATTGATCCAATTAAGAGAGCCTCTCTCTCTTCATGGCCACTGTCGCTAGTGATATTGGTAGATATTATAAGCTTAATGCAAAGCTCTTCGTAAATAAACAAATGAGTCACTTTCTAGTCATTGACAATGCTTCTATAAAAGTATGAAGAGACCACTTGCCAACAGGGCTTAGTAGCTGGAATCGTCAACTATCAGGTCTGATCCCGGCTGCAGAGCTTGCATACAGCGAAACAGTCTACCCGCATATGACTATACGTACATACATACATGACCTCAATTCGTAGCCTTTTTCCTAAGAAATGCAGACTTATGAAACTACTGTTGAGTGTTTTCCTCCCACATATAAATTTAATTATTTCAAAACTAAAACCAATAAGTATCACCTGAATTTGTGATAATTTGTTTTCGTCTTTGTTAGGTTTTTTACATCAAGTGGCATCATACCTTGTCTGCAATGATTTTATATAATCTCCAGGGGGGGGGGCAATCTCTTTTATTCTCTCGGTCAGTTTATTTATTTTTTTTTTCTGTTTTGCTCCACTTTTCAAACTTTGCGTAGTGGCAGCAAAATAGCAACACCTTTTTTTCAGCAACATTCCATGGTTTGGCTTTTAAAACTTTCCGATTTTTAGCTGCTGTAACCGCTTGAGCAAGAAAGTCAGGTCCTCTAGTATCAAGGTCTGGTGGCTGACCCTTGTTGGTCTCTGTCATGACTATAATACCACTTCCAGAGAAAAGAAGGTTTACGCCATTACTTACATCTTCCCGTTTGGGGTATAAACGGGGTGGGGGCCCTTTTTATCCTGGGTTCCAGCCTGTCAGTATGTATATCTATTTATATTCATTTTTATTAGAAATTCCTCATTTTACACTTCTTCTTTGGTATTAATAAAGGAGGTATCGTTCGCAACCTGGGAAACGTGTGAGATAGCGTCAGGAGACAAAAGACCATGTTTTATTTGAATACTTAATCAGGGTTTACTTCGAATAAAACGTATCCACATGCCAGGCCTGTGGCAAATCGCTGTACAGAGAGACTGACGACACCCGACGATGAAGTCTTGTAAGCATTCAGTAGTGTGTGTGTGTGTGTGTGTGTGTGTGTGTGTGTGTGTGTGTGTGTGTTTGGGGGTACAACATTTGTAGATACACTTGAAAACAATTAACGACTAACTGTTTAGAGTTCTTTCGACTATGATCTAAAAACTAATATATGTTCCGTCCAAAGATTGTACAATACTCTCGTAGCGCCTTCGTGCACGCTTGTGTCGAACGTCCATAGATTAGAAATATATCATAAACTCCTGCAAGAGTTTTGGAGATAGACATCCACATAACCAACTATATTCTGAAACTACTGTAGCTGTATTACGAAGATAAGTATATTTTAGTTTGTAAAATATTATCATGGGGTCTGCGTTCGCACCTGTCGTCTCTAAAGTGCACGGTAGCAATATACAACAGACGAAGAATATAATCACAGAATTTTCTCTAATTTTCTGGTAGTATATATGAGTTTCTTCTTATCCTCGTTTGTCTGTTTCCAGAATAGGAAAAAGCATTGAACGTTTGTTTGGGATTCGTTGTTAGGATAAACATGCTCTAAAATGATTGTGTCAACTTGCCTAAGAGAAAATAAAACTCGGAAGCAACACCTGCAATCAAACTGTTCCTTGGTACGTAAAGTTGTTGGTTGGTTGGTTGGTTGGTTGGTTGGTTGGTTTTTGTTTTGCGGCATATCAACCCTTTTCGGGCTATTTAATGCCGAATCCAATGATTTTGAAGAAAAAAAAAAATTTAATAGAATATATTTGTTGTTTTCACATCGGTTTCTATTTAACCCATAGTTGGGGCCCTAACAGATACTACCACTCCGGGTCAGAGTGGACCTGGGAGCAATGGTAATTAAAGGGTGGCTCCACACTCCCCAAAGCCCACAAGCTGGGACCTCACGACTAGATATAGTTTAAGGTCATATCCAGGACCCCCATTGAGGGACTTTTACCCTCTGCAGGGGGGGGTGGCAGTCGGCGTATTCTAATGCCCCACCGACAGGGCCTCGTAAAGTTGTAAAAGACGAAAAGTGTACATTTTTTTCCTGTTTATCCGCTTTTTCCCTTTCATGAATGCTTTATTTGATCCCCCCCTTTTTTCATGGCAACCTATAATCGTTTATCATTTTCACAAGGGCTTATCCTTTTTTAAAAATGAATACTCTATTGTTTTATTTCTCCTTTCTCATCTACGTCAGTGTACCACAGTGTCGTTGACTTTGAAATATTTATTTGCACAAAATATAAATTACATTATGAACAAATTAGGAACACGGCCATTCAAAAGTATGGGGATAATAGGTGTCGTTAGTCATCCTTGGTCTCAAATAGTTAAAATTGCGTATCCTACGCTTAACTAGAAATATTTCAGTTACCATAATACCACATTTACTCTAGGGGCTTTCCTACTTAAGATAAACCGAAATTTGTTAAGTGTTATTGATTTATTTCAAGTAATTACATTTCATTACTAGTAATGTATTTCACAATGTTCTCATTTTTAACGTTCTGTCATTAACAGATTATTGAAGCCTGTGTGACTGTATTTGTTAGAGGTGTAGTCGCAGAACTAGCAATCGAGATGAAAGATAACGCACATGTTGTCCAGAGATGATGTAGAGGTGCGAAATGATTAATTCTACACTAGTGGAACGTGTGGCTTAGCAATTTTTCTTTTTCTTTTTTTCTTTTTTTTTTCTTTTTTTGGTTATTCTTTTTTTGTTGTGTTTTGTTTTTTGTTTTTTTTTGTTGTGTTTTGTTTTTTTTTGTTTTGTTTTTTTGTTTTTGTTTTTTCGGCGCTAGATTTGCAAACACGGTCGTATACGACGACTCCTAACCAATAAACTGTTGCTATTTCTTCTCACTCTTCACTTACTCCCTTTCCTTTTCTCTTAAATCAACAGATGATATGACCAGAAGAAAATCGCACTCAGCGCTGATATTGGCTTATTAGGGCTCACGCGAACGGACACATCGATAATGATAAAAATGTGCGCTGTGCGCAGTCAAGTCTATTATGAACGCTGTTTTCCCCGCTTAGATCAGGCGTGCGCATGCGCAGACTCACGGACACACATGCCGCCATCTTGTGCGATAATTTAGGCCCTTTTATAAATTTAACAACATCTGAAGCTGTTAATATCCTTTCCAATATTGTACCTGCGAATTGGAAACCGAAACCACAGCGGTTCGCATCGCGGATATAATGAGAGAGAGAGAGAGAGAGAGAGAGAGAGAGAGAGAGAGAGAGAGAGAGAGAGAGAGAGAGACATATATATATATATATATATATATATATATATAGAGAGAGAGAGAGAGAGAGAGAGAGAGAGAGAGAAAGAGAGAGATGCTAGCTGTTAGAAATTCATTATCGTTTAATATGAACGCAAGTTGATTGCCAAGCCGACAGTGTATAAAGAACGGTAAAAATACAAAAGACGTTGATCATCACAATTTGCACAGATGTCAATATATATTAACTGAAATATTGATTAAACTTTCCTTTATGGCGGATCTGGTGAAATAATATTTCTATATATAAAATACAAATTTTGCATACTTGTCTGCATATCTGTCTGTATTTTTGTTGTGCCTTTTCTATTTTAGAAGTTTAAAACCATTATAAAATTACAACCACTATACCCCGAGAAACAAATTAAATTATTTGGATTATGCCAACTACTGTTCTTATTGTAAGTGTTATGTGTACAACGTTTCATCCGATGCAATCTCCGACCATCTTCATATGTATCTTCTTAGATCAGACGTTAACGAGTAACGCTTGAGAGGTACATCTTTTGCTTTCGATTCTAGCTGATGTCACCTACGTTAGATTCTTAGTTTTTTACTATTGAAATCACTATCTTGGGTACAATATAATAATCAATAAAGTATTGGAACTATAATGATAAATATGAAATCTGCATGAATTAAAATATCATATTTAAACATATTTTACGACCGGGCACGTCGGACGACCTGCTAGTATATATATATATATATATATATATATATATATATATACTAGCAGGTCGTCCGACGTGCCCGGTCAGATATTTATAACTTACTATATATATATATATATATATATATATATATATATATATATATATATATATATATATATATATATAGTAAGTTATAAATATATATGGCGTTTAAGCTACACTAAATATTCCGCGTTTCATCCACTCTAGGATTCTTCAGGCTATAACTTACTAACTAGATCTACCTACGTATTGAGTACTGTTGAAGTAAATACTTAAAGTTTACGCATAAATTTATACTTTCATATATTAATTTTATGTGAGTAAATGAAGTAGTAATATATATATATATATATATATCCGATAAATAAACGGGGGGGGCGGATTTAACAAAACGAGTTTAACGTGGACTCGTGAGTTATATATATTTTCCACTTCCGGTTATAAAATAGATGAGTATTGGCTGAAGAGAACTTGATATCGATAGCTAAAACGGTCCCAATTATCGAGCTTGAAACCGACGGTACCAATTACTTGTCGCATCTAACAACTTTCTGTATACAAAATATGAATACTCTCCTATTTTCGGATTTTCCTTTCAATTTAGCACTCTGCTGGATTTCTTTTCAAAAAAAAACTTATATATATATAAATTGAAATTTGAAATACTTTCAGATTACAAATTTTATAATACTGTAAAATTAAAGTCCATATATAATATTCGTATCAATATATATATTAGACAGAATGTTAACATAAAAATCATAAGACAATCCCAACCAGATAAAAAAAGCTCAATATACGCGATAGAGTAATAGTATAAATGAAAATCTAGAATTAAATTCTGTAAACTAAAAAATTACGACAAATTTATTACGTGACAAGGAACGCAAAAAATTTTAATTACTTTTTCTTTTTAATTTAAACTTTTAATTTTTGTATTCCTCGTCGAATAATAAATTTGTTATATATATATATATATATATATATATATATATATATATATATATATATATATATTAATTACGAGAATTTAATTCCAAATCATTTATTTTATTGCTCTATCTCGTATATTGAGCTTCTTTATATAATGTTGTTTTGGTAAACTGGTTTTATTTTTTCTGTTATATTTCACTCTTTGCGTATAAAAATCCTTTTTGTTTAGAAGCTCGATGTGTGTTAAGTATTACAATAGAGCATATACTAAAGTATAGTTATATTCCCAGATCCAAATATTTATTTTCATGCAAAACAGCTTCGAAATTTTAACATTACTATTTGGATTATGGGATGTTACTATACCTTTATGCTTATATATATTGTATTTTGTCTATAGAAAGTTATTAGATGAGATAAGTCATTGGTACCGTCGGTTTCAAGCCCGATAATTGGGACCATTTTAGATATCCATATCAAGCTCTCTTCAGCTAATACTCATACTCAGAGATGAGTATTGGCTGAAGAGAGCTTGATATCCATATCTAAAACGGTCCTAATTATCGGGCTTGAAACCGACGGTACCAATGACGTATCTCATCTAACAACTTTCTGTACACAAAATACAAAATATAAATACGCTCTTATTTTTCGGATTTTCCGTTTAACTAAGCAGTCTGCCGGATTTCTTTTTCCAAAAAAAAAACTAATCATATATCAAATTTTTAGTCATTCAATGAATTTAAAAATTTATGACGTGAAATGTTTGAGCTTCAGATCAAAAGATGTGTATTATTCTATGTAAGACAAAGAATACATTATAAATATTTTAACTCTATCCTATACGATTTCGATGTCTACCACCTCTTCAGAGGAGAAAATATTAGCAAATAGTTATAATGGTTTACACCACATTATTAGGTGGAATAATACTTATAGAATATTACTGCCAGTAATATCTTGTAAATCTTATAATCACAGGTTTCCATACCAGCTGATTGTTGGATAATTTTATTCTGAAGAGTATATATATATATATATATATATATATATATATATATATATATAAACTGGAGACTAAATACATTGTAAACTACAAGGGTCTTCTTTTCGACTGGAAATGGTGGTCCACTTCAAATAAAGTACATGCCCGGAGAGAAACCCGTTACCCCAATAGTCAAACTTGAAAGGGTTCAATCATCATTTGCGCTAATGTATATTTCTCTTTTACACCCAACACTATTACTCGACCCCCGGCAATTCATCAGCTCTCACATTCGATGCTTCGTTAAAATAGAGGTAGAGTTGTGCATTGGGGGAGGGATGATCTCTCTCTCTCTCTCTTTCACTCTCTCTTCTCTCTCTCTCTCTCTCTCTCTCTCTCTCTCTACCTTTGCTGTCTCTTACCTCTACTTCTTCACTCTCTTCATTTAACCCCCTTCTGTAGTTCCTTATCCTTTGCCACTCCGAAACTATACCACGTTTGCACAGAAAATATATTTTCTCTGAGGAAACTTACCCATGTTCAACCTGAAATCAGGTTAAAGCAAATGTTCTGCTTCTGCATATTCTACCAGTCCATCCCGTCTCTTAGCCAATCAAGGATAAAAATGAACGTGAGTGACTGCTTATGTGCGAGAACGGGTCCTCTTTGACCCGAACGCTCCATTTCATTTTACTCCAACAACTCCCCCAGCACCTCCAAAACTAATATGGCTTTTCCAATGTCGACCTGACGCTTATGATCAGGCTATCGTAAGTGGCCGGTAAAAGTGAGTTTTAGGACGAGGAACTTGCCTTTAGGGGATGGTGGTCCTGATAGAGCAGGTAATCGACAGAGAAGTCATGGTTTGGGTTTGGTGGCGTTGGGTTTGATCATGGGTATCTGAGAGAGGGGTAAGAGAGAGGGAAGGTCTGGGAGGGAGGATGGGCGAGTTTTGGAAAATGGCATCATCGCGGGGCAGAATATGTTGCTTGATCGATCCGTACGCACACGCGCGTGTGATTTTTTGTTTTCTTTCTTTTTCATCATTCTCCTCCTCCTCCTCCTCCTCCTCCTCCTCCTCCCAAACGACGATGAGATTTCATTTCGCCCGATTTTTCAATATCAATTGCTTGACTTGTCGGCCGCATTTTCAAAAATCTTCGCGCTCGGCGCGCTGAAAGACGAACGATATTACAGACAGTATTGGTTTTACAAATGAGCCATTAGAATCCGGCTTCGTTCAAGATCGAATCGCACATGGATTCTGGGAGGGGGGGGGAGTGAACAGAATCAATGCAATAGTATGACTTTTACGTATGTTTCATTGAGGCGTGTATTGCAAGAGGCTTATATATATATATATATATATATATATATATATATATATATATATATATATATACATACATGTGTGTGAGTGTATATATGTGTGAATAGGGTTGAACGATAAAAGTGTCGCCCCAAACAAAACAACTACAGCCTTATTTGAACACTTTTATTGAAAAAAATAATTTTAGATAACTTGATTATGTAGTAGAGCTGGCATCTATTCAATGTAGCCGCTTTCAGCCTCTATCCCCACTTCGATACCAGTCGGGAACTGAGCGCATGCTTTTTCCACAAGCGCTGGCCAGCACTCAGCGAATACTCGGCTGGCTTTAGTGTTGTGGTAGGTCATGTTGGTGATGTTCTCAACGTATGACCAAACGAATTAGTCTAGTGGGTTCAGGTCGGAGGATGACGAGGGGCAGTAAGAGAATTGGTACAAAGCTAGTATGAAATAATTTATAAATATGTGTGATTATATCTATATAATTATACTGATATATATATACACACACATACACACATGTAATATCATGCACTTTCTAAGATGTCAATTATTCCAGGGTGTTTTTTATATCTAGAAGAAATATATTTTAACCGGATATACCAAATCATTCAATCAGCCCACTTCCGGTTGGTTGATGGCGGATAATATTTTTTTTATGAGATGGAGAAAAAGAAACAGTTTCTTAAAGAACGGGTCCTTCGCTTTTCTTCTCGGCTTGCAACACCAGCTTCCCCTCTTCCCCCCCCCCTACATCAGAGTTGTTCATATCTAACAAAGATGTAAGATTATATTACCATTTACTTTTATGAGAATTTGATCGACGCTTTATTTGAATAATATTGAAAAATGAGAAGAAAAACTTGTCGTAAAGTGGTTTCTCGGGAGATAATTATTAATTTGCTTTTCGAAATTGTTTTCGTTCGCTTACGATAGAAATCTTTAAGCTATTGCGTGCTCATGTTAAGAATTCTCAAATTATGCTTGGATAGCGAGCGAATCAAAATTTAATAAGAAGACGTAGAAAACAACGAAAATACTAAACTGCATCTAATGGATATGAAATTTTACACAAAGCTCGACGTGTTTAAAAAAATTAGTCGGTTGCTCGCTTTTACAAGCATGCGAACCTCCATCTATAAAATAATGTTAAATTATCTCCCCTTTAAATCCTTACACGGCATAATCACGCTGACATACCGGTTCTCAACAGACCACCGATATTAAGCAATAATGAATCTGGCCAATACCAGATGAGTGACTATTTGGGAATACTAGGCGCTCTATGTGCTCTCCGCTTACCTCAGTAGTGTTTCCAGTAGCCTGTAACTTTTACTTTTTTTACATAGGAGTCACCACTTATAAAGGCCCAGATGCCACTCGAGGATAAGGGTTATTGAGTGTACAGTAATCAATGGGATAATATCCTAGTACTCGTTAGTAATGGAAATTTGGTAAATTGAATTACTTAAGGGGGGCGGTTCATCAAGGATTTGTTTATGTTGGACTTGAAGATAGCCAGGTTGTAGTCAGCTGGGAAGCAGAAAAAGGAGGACAATTCCACATGCGTGCAGTTCTAAGAAATAAGCTTTGTTCATTGAATCTACGTTTCGATTTAGGCACAATTAAAGAGTGGAGAAAATTATTGTCAGTGGTTTCAGCTATACGAGTGTTTTTCGTGAAAGATTTGCGAGGGGGACCAGAGATTGGAGCTCAGACGAGCACTTGCAACTCAAACTAAAAAAAAAAATATGGCGACTCTGGAGTGTGGTTTACGATTGCGTAATTCTTGCCACAAAAATTTTACGCGCTGGTATCCTTCAGTTGCTATCATTAGTGTAGACAGATTAAATAGAGCCCTAAAATATCTCGTGACTCTTAACCAAGTATAATACACAAATTTTAATAATGCAATCACAAAATATGAACAACCCAATTAAATTCTACTTCACGTTGTCTATTCTTCCCATGATCGATGTACCCAAAATTAATGTTTTACAACAGCATGAAGAAAGGGTGGCATCATCGAATTTGGAGTATACGACTCTTTATTTAGATGTGGGTATTGCCTTCTCTTCTGCCTGCGGTGGAGTTAGAAAATTCTAAGCTACGGATTTTTGGGGCCACTTGACTATCAATATATCGTCGATCTTAAGTCATGCTTTACTAGTGCGGTTTGCTCTGATATTTCTAACCGACTATTACTTTTTTTTTTTCACCATCCTCTTGCAGCCAAGTGATTGCACGTCCGCTTCTACTTCGCAGGCTGATATCAGCTTGCACATTAAGCTGATTCTCACTGAATCACGTGTCCTGTTATTTTCTATCTTACAAAAATATACTCGCCCAATATTAAACAATAAGACACTTGATGTTAGTACTACTTTCAAATGCGTGTTAAACGAGAGATCATCCTATTAACCTGATGTATTTAAGGTAAACAATTTCGACGGTATAGTACAGTATAGTACAGTACCCATTTTAAAATGAATTGTTCCAAAGTAAAATATGTCGACTATACCAGTAGAAGTTGTGTAGATAAACTAAGGAAAGACATTAATAAATATTATCGGTGGCTTTTTAATGAGTTTTATTTGCGTTGATAGTTTAAATGGAGCGCTAAATCTTTTAGTTTCGTGTTGCTTTTTTTAACTTTTGAAACTAGTAATATATATATATATATATATATATATATATATATATATATATATATATACACACACACATACATATATAGTGTATTTTACGACTTTACGATTGGGTTACGCTGGGGACCACTAATATTGATTATTTTATTGTACCTAATATAAAGAATTGGCTTATAATAATAAATCTGAAGTTTGCATAAATTAAAATAACATATTTAAGCGTCTTTTAAGCCCGGACAACACCAGGCGGCCTACTTTATTTTCTTAAACAAATTTAAAATTGCTGATAATCAATTTGTGTGCAAAAAATGTAAGACAATGGGAACTGATGCGAGCTCGGATGAGAGTTCAGGAGTTGCGATACTATTATTGCATAGGATGGCACTCTGACTGTAGTCATAGCAAGAGTTGAGAGTGGATCGAGTAAAGTCAAGAACCGTCTGCAATTAAAATTAAAAGAAAAGAGTCGGTCATGTGTGAACAGTGAGGGTCTATTGAAGTGAAATCTAGCCAATGAGAGTTGAGGACATGTGTTGCATGGAAAGAAATTATGAGATTACGAGGCTTAAAGACAAGCTTAGATTTTATTGTCAAAGTAACACTCGGCTATTCTTGGCAAAGTGGTGCATGCACAGGGAATTAATTAAAATTCTCTACTCACGCGTTGCTAATCTTGATAAAATATTTGGTAGTCGATACTTCAGTCCAATAATCAATCAACTGCTATGTGCACGGTAAATAACTGTTTAATGATAGTGTGACCAGTTGTATGGTATTATATGACTAAGAAAATGATATCCTCGATTTGCATTGGTTGATGAGCCTCTACAGTGAACTTACAGTTTCGATCTACAATATAAAACTGTAGATTGGTTGCAAAACTTGCCGAAAAAATGTTTTGATCGGCGAGAGAGTGTGAGAGAGAGTTATATATAGAGTCTCAGAATTTTTTATATAAAGATGTTACACATAATTTCATTTATATTTCATTTTAAATGGCCCCGAGTAACGCGGGTTACCCTTGCTAGTATATATATATATATATATATATATATATATATATATATATATATATATATATATGGCAATTAAGCTACACAGAATATTCCGCGTGCCATTCTCGTGCTTAATTGACATATATATTTTATAACTTACTACCTAGCCCTACCTATGTATCAGGCACTGTTGAAACAAATACTGAAAATTACGCATAAAATTATATTTTCGTATATTAGTTTATATTATTAAATGAAGTAGTCTTATATATGTGTGTGTCTTTTTTTTAATTTTACAACCTCCAAACATTAACTTAGTTCATGAACTAAGCTAATGTTTATAAAATAAAAAAAATATATATGGAGCTCTACTAACGTATTGAGCACTTTGTATTCCTTTTTTACTGCTCATACCTCTAAGTATATATATATATATATATATATATATATATATATATATATATATATACTGACTTGAGGTAGTTGCTTGTCTAGCCGCACTGATGAGCTGTGAAACAGCGAAACAGAACTGTATACATATATACATATATATATATATATATATATATATATATATATATATATATAACTACTTAATTTACTCACATAAAATTAATATACGAGAGTATAGATTTATGCGTAAACTTTAAGTATTTATTTCAAAAGTGCTCAATACATAGGTAGAGCTAGTTAGTAAGTTATAAAATGTATATGGCGATTAAGCTACACTGAATATTCCGCGTTTCATCCACTCTAGGATTCTGATAAGCCTGAAGAATCCTAGAGTGGATGAAACGCGGAATATTCAGTGTAGCTTAATCGCCATATACATTTTATAACTTACTATATATATATATATATATATATCGAGATCATTTAATAAATTCCTATATATATGTCAATATAATTAGAGAGCAACATTTTCTGATTTATATATATATATATATGTATATATATATATATATATATATATATATATATATATATATATATATATATATATATATATATATATAAAGTTCTAATCTGGCAATTGTGCACAACCGGAGTTTCTATAGGAACTGAATAAACTTTTTGCTCTCTGTAGCTAAATACAAACAGAACTGCATCAAGATGAAGATGGTGATGGCTCAGTAGTCAACGACACGAACTGACAACCTGAATGTTTCAAGTTCGAATCCCATTCGTGCCACAGAAACACTTTCACTTAAGGACGTTAGCGAACTTTACGTGGCCCTTTCCTCTAGGTGCACCATGTCGTTTTACGAAGAATACTAAATAAAGATGCCAAGAAAACAATTTCCAACAAATCATCAGGAATGGTGCTGAACCAATTAATGTCGGTTCAGAAAATTTCTCCTTCCTGATGCAATCCTTTATGTTACGATGGAGATTATGTTGCGGCATCTGGGGTGATGTTCTACCTACACTTTCTACTGCTTTGAGAAAGTATAACATCGGGTTCGAAATCCAGTGGGGGGATGCCAACCTCATCTCTACCACTTTTTCTAACAAAAGACACGGTTATAGTCAGCTAACAGACTTCCTAATTTCCGGCGTAGCCATACCAGAAGCGGTGACAAAGCAAATCAGTTCCTTCGCTTTTTTTTCTCTCACACGTATAATTTTTTTTGATTTTGATTTTAATGATTTTATTTTTATACTTCATAAACATATTTGATATAAATTCACATGGAAAACCTTTATTTTTATAATTAAAAAAATTATTTTCATAATTTCACAAAAATATTTTTCATAAAATTGCAAGTAAAATAAAAACTTATTCTTTTTTGATTTTGGTTATTAAAAGTACGAATAAAGACTAATTTTGTTATTTTTATTTCTATGATTTTGTCAATTTTTATTGTACACTTTTAAATAACGCTGATTTCTCATATTTTATTTTAATAAATCGATTCACAATAGAAATATTGAAAAATAATAAAGGTGAAGGAATTGATTAGCTTTGGACCCGCTTCCGGTATCCCTGCGCCAGAAATTAGGAAGTACGTTAGCTGACTATAACCGAGGAAGCGTTGTTGGTTTTTTTTTATATTTATGGTTGCTGTTCGACTGATTTCGAATCTTTGGTTCTATCCTTTAGAGCAATCATAAGGGGGGGAACTTGTTTACCTACCACCACTGTAACTGATCTTCTTTTTTTCCTCTGTGTGCATGGAGCTAAACGGAACTTCTATGGGCAGAGTTTATTTCCAACAACTGCTTCCCATTCGACTACAACATGGTTGCTTTTAAGTCCAATGTTAACAAGTTTATCTTGAGACATCATTAGTGATCTAATTCAGCCAGGAACCAACCACATCCATAATAGTCAGTTGCAGAAACTTCAATAAAGCCATACTCGGGTAATCAGGATAAAACGAGCTTGTAAGGAAATAAGGTGCAAAATGATTGACGGGTACTTCTATCTCAAGTCGTTTTTGTTGGGGAAAATCTTTGTTACGCTGAAGAGGGCACCACTTCTGTTGGTTTAAACGAGACGAGAGGTTCTTAACTTTTCGGCTTCTCTGCTCATTATCACACGAAGCATTTTTTCCCATCGTCCAATATTCAAGTGTATACAAAATCTGATTATGCACAACAGTGAGAAGGGCCCATAACTCTTGCTGGTAATTTTCCTTAAGTGTTATGTCTTCATTGTGTGTGTGTTTGTGTGTGTGTGTGTGTGTGTGTGTGTGTGTGAAGAAGATAAGGTGTTAACTTGCATAGGAACTTTACTACATTAGCAAGTCAATAAGAGGTACAGAAAGAAATAAAAGAGAAAGCTCTTTATGCGATGGCATTTCGAAGCTAAATGCTTCTCGTCAGAGAGAGAGAAAAGGCTGGTATTATACAAACATAAAGGTAAAGAACAACACCTACGTTGAAAACATTCCGACTAGAAAGGAAAAAAAATTATGAGATAAAAATTGGAAAAACATTGTTTTATAGAGAGTGATAAGATAAGGCGAAAGAGAAAAGAGTCACAAAAGAACAATGAATGGTAAAACAATACACAATAATGTGACAAAATATAAGAAAATACTCCTAATTTTTTTTTAAATCTATGAAAATATTTTTTATAATTTTAACCTTGAAAAAATTTGTGGGCAGCAATTAAATATATACCCCATTATGAATCAAAAATATTGCAACACTTTTTGGTATTACTGCTACCCTTTGTCAGTGCAGACAACGTCCATAGGACAGACTATACAGTAGACTGCAGGATTTGACATCAGAGTTTCCTTCTCCAAGATGCATGTCTTAAAGACTGATGGCGCATTCTTCCCAATGAATTAATGGGCCTCCATATACAAACGTGAAAATTTCTACAACTCGGCGCGTACATACGGCGCCTATCTGGTACTGGCCAGCCTCAACGTTGCTAAACTTAGTATGTTTGTTTATTTCAATTTTCTTGGAAAGTATTGGGCCGACATGACTGAAATATTTATGAACATTTGCTTTAAGGCGCAGCGAACCACATATTATAGCATACTTTTGATGCATAAATAGGGATTAATAAAGATTCTTCACCACAAGACCATATTTTATCTGGAAATTTAGCATAAAGCACTCATTCTAGACAAACCGCTCATAACTATTGCCCGTTTATAATGGATCCAATTTTTTCCCCCACAGAAGAGACGTTGCGAGCCTGTTTTCGCTTTACCGTTATTTTCACAGCAAGTGCTTGTCTGAGCTTAATTTAAATGGTTTCCCCGCCAAATCTACACAAAAGCACCCGTCAAGCTACAACCATTACCAACATTTTCTCCTGCTCTCTTCTGTCTGTGCCTAAATCTAAACGCAAATTCCATAAACAAATGTTCTTTTATAGAAATATCCGCCTGTGAAACACGATTCGATTAGCCTGCTTCCTAGCAGACTACAACATGATCGTCTTCAATTCCAATCTAAACAAGGTATTGCTGTTCCGCCCTCTTAAATAATCATTTTATACTCAATTCCCACCTTAGACTCATTAACCCTTATCCTCGAGTGGTCTCCGGAACTTATATGATTACTCCCTTATAAAAAAAATCGTTCAGACTTGGATATAGTATTTATTTAGTAAATCTACTTTCTGTGGCAACGACGGGTTACGGTTTAGCTAGTGTAATAAATAATATATTAAATCAATATAAAACGCTTTCTTTTTATATTTGTGAACGATTTTTTTTAATTGGCCTCTTTTGCAAAATATTAGGAAAACCAAAAATACAAATAATGCCATTAATTTTAAACATCCCAATTTACTCTTTAAAAAATGTCTACTTTTTTCCGTTAAAAATCATTAGTCTTTCTTCTCATTTGTTTTTGAACCAAGATCCTTTGATTCCCGAAAGAATAAATCGAAAATAACAAATGAGTTGTATTTTTCTTGGCATTGCTCTTTTTGAAAATTAATTTAGCAGGAATTGGGATGATGAAAGATGTTTTCATTTTTTTTTTTTTTCAACGTGTCTTTAAGTTGTTTAACAACATGGCCAACGTTGTTTGTAGACAAAGATCAAGTTTGAAAAATTCGTTTTTTTCTATTATAATAAAATCGTATTCCTGTCTGTCTGTCTGTCTGTTCACAATTTAATTAATACGTACAAAAGGTACACTGTTTCAAAAATTTTAATACATTTTTATCCCAGCATGATTTCTATACATATCTAGCTCTACTATAATATAATAGGAACATTGTCTGTATTCGTTCCCTATGGACTCGAAAACGGCTGGGGCGATTTCTATGAAAGTTCACACAAAGGTACTTAATATGCCTGGTAGTGTTCTTACATAGGTTTTGCATCAGAATGTCTTTGATAAGTATCGATAATCGATTATCGATTATTAAAAGACAGAAGGAACAAGCGATTTTATACCAGACGTCTTACACAGCCTAACATCGCAAATGCATTTTTTATTACCACCCAAGCCGAAAGGCCCAACGTATAAAATCAACAATAGGTTCTTTGATATGACAGAGGCCCGTTCGAAATGAATGATTCTGTTGAAAGCACAATTTCACAATGATATTTGACTTTTGTTCGTTAAACTTTAATGCAAGCCATCATATCAAAAATAATTTTATAAAATCAACAGTAAGTTCTCTACAGTGCAATATAGACAACAATATATTGCGAACTTAATCACTACGAGAAGCATGTGAGGATTCCTTCAATTGATTGAAAAATGGGCTATTCCATCGATTTCGATGACAATAAAAAATATTTGAGTGTGAAACATTAGTTGATTATCCTTCCATCCCGGGCAAGTACTATTTATTCAAAAGGAATCTACATTCAATGAGTAACCTCATTTGCATATTACATCAAAGAAAATGTATTTTAATAATTAGTTCGGTGTTATTAATTATTTATTGTAGTAGAATCGTTTTAATTGCTCTATTTAGAAATATCATATAAAGCGGGTTATTCAATTTATGTTTAATTATTAATGGCTGACATCATTCGCGTTTAAAACCGGAAGTAAGCATATTTATTTAAGCTCCGGAAGTTATTCCCCGTTTAAACTATGAAAGTTACTTCGAGTTTGATTTTCATAAACTAAGATGGATGTTTTTTTTTTATGCTTTCCTAAATCCAACATGTCGTCACTTTTCGTAACAAATTAGGCTATTCTGGGTACCTTGAATAGTATTTGTCTAATCCTTCTGCCCGGCAATGTTTCGACTGGGCGACGCCGATTATATACGTTAGTTTATAAATCACTTCTGTTTCTATTCTCGTTGTGTTCAGAATTTTTTCATCTCTCCTGCCGATTTTGATCGGCCTATCAATCTATTCAATCTGAACAGACAGGAAATAAATGGTGCAAAGAATGATTACATGTCAGACTAAAATATACAAACAACGGATAAAATATGATTAAAACAAACAAATGCTATCTATTTTGTTATACATGACAGACATGTCATTATGATGTGGCTGAAAAAAAATATCTATCCATACTTCTGAGAATATAACTATACTTTATATATATATATATATATATATATATATATATATATATATATATATATATAGTAATCTATAAAATATATATATAATTTATAAAATATATATTACTAACTAGCTCTACCTACGTATTGAGCACTTTTGAAGTAAAGTAAATACTTAAAGTTTACGCATAAATCTATACTTTCGTATATTAATTTTATGTGAGTAAATGAAGTAGGTATATATATATATATATATATATATATATATATATATATATATGAGAGAGAGAGAGAGAGAGACGGAGAGAGAGAGAGTTAAAGCACAGATTGGATAATCAAGTGAATTTTCATATTAAATATTACAGTGCGATAATATTTTCAAGACGATCCTAACCAAAAGGCTCAGCATATAAAAATAGAGCAAATATAAGTTTAAGGATTAAAGTTAATTTTGTAGATTAAAATATACATAAAGATATATTCACGTTAAGAATTTATTGTATGAAACAAAGAATATATGGAAATATAATTCTTTTACACATATTCCTTGTTTCAAACCAATTCTTAACGTGAATATATCTTTATATATATTTTAATCTACAAAATTAACTTTAATCCTTAAACGTATATATATGGTGATCGTCACTTCTTGACAGAAGACCATCTTTCCTTTGCTTTATCGTTGATTATTTATCCATTTCCATGTATTTCTTTGTAATATTTTTGTTTTGGTTATTTTATTTTATTCATTTTAAGCGATTTAGTCGATGATGCTACATCAATCATTGGCCGCCTATGTGCAGATTTTCGGCTATGCATTTCAAGCCTGCCAAGCCTGTGCACGTTACCGCTCACATATTGCCATAGGACTTTTGGAAAGATCATTACACATGATGATTGCGACACAATATGATTGTGCTACAGATATTGTACCCTCTTGAACCCTACTGCTGATTGCGCAGTTACAAACCAAGGTAGTACGATGACTGAGCAGCGACAGAGTGTGCATGGTTTATTGTCACGGAGCAGCTGAACATATATATATATATATATATATATATATATATATATATATATATATATATATATGAGCAAACAGTTAATGAAATATGTTAAAAAACACTTTGAAATTAGTTAAAAACATATTTAATTTTAAAAAAGGAAGCACAAGATAAGTGGATAGTCCTTAATCCGCGGAGTTTCGAAGAAATACTCTTCTTCTCATCAGAGGGTAAGAATTAGCAAAATGCGGGATCGGATTTTGCATGCAGAAGTATTTGATGAAACAACAAATAAGTCAAAGATCTTACTTGAAAACAAAATACCATATTCCCTCTGCTTAACTTATTTTGTTTTCAAGTAAGATCTTTGACTTATCTGTTGTTTCATCAAATACTTCTGCATGCAAAATCCGATCCCGCATTCCTACCCTCTGATGAGAAGGAGAGTATTTCTTCGAAACTCCGCGGATTACGGACTATCCATTTATCTAGTGTTTCCTTTTCAGATTAAATGTGTTTTTAACTCATTTCAAAGTGTTTTTTAACATATTTCATTAACTGTTTGCTCATATTATAAGCTCTATTTCCTATTTGGTTTTATCGAGCTTTTATATCTGGCTGAGATAATTTTATGAATATTAATTCTTTAATATTTATAATTTACTTTAATTTTACCATCTTGGATCATTTTGGTAAATTCAATTGTAATTTTCATTTCACATATATATATATATATATATATATATATATATATATATATATATATATATATATATATATATAGTATAGAAACCCTCCAGAACTTGAGAGGGAGGCTAACAGATAGTTCACCTTGCTCAATGGTGACCCGGAACTATGCAAGACAGAGGTATTCATGATTAACATGAGGTAACAGAGAACGTCTGGTTAATTATACCTGTTTACTTTTTCTTATCTATTTGTATACGAATCAAAGAAATTATATAAGTTCCACAGGTATTCCGAACGTTTTCGATCCGGCTTCGAATTATCTTTTGATGAGGGGTAAATGAACGAGTAAGCTAAGAAACTGGAAAACAAAACAATTCTATGTGGTTACTGAAATTCCTTTTGTTCTTTTTCAGCCTACTTGTTCATTTGTCCCCTCATAATAACACCATGCTCAGAAAGATGCGTGGTTTACATTCCCAAGTTGTGGAAGTCACGCCTATGTAAATGATTTTTCCTTCACTATCAGTGAAGGAAAAAAACATATTCCTATTTCTCAATAAATAGCAACGATATATAGTGGATGCCCAATATTTTATAGCAAGTTAATTGTATCTTTTTTTTTGGTCTTTTTCTTGTCAATTAGTTTCGTTTCGATAACATCAAGTAGTGAATATGAATTTAATTGCGAGGCGATAGCAAGCAAACGCGATCAACTAGTTCCCAATAAATAATAACGATTTATAGTTGATGTCTAGTATTGTATTCCAGTGCAATTAGCCATCTTACCTCTCCGAATATGATACATGTCATCATTTTGAAGTGTCACAACAGTATTTCAAACAAAACTCGCTCGCTGACACAATACCCTGTCTCAAGTATGGATGTCCAATGTGCACACTAAACTTCTTATGGCAATGCTAATATTAAATCTGTCGCTTTCTCATTCAGTTTCTAATCTTCGCTCGATGGGATATCGTTAAACTTCGATTCTTCTAAACACCAAGCAAACATAAATATATTTATTCTGTTTCTGTTTTTTTTTTTTAATTCAATAAAAGATTTCACGACCAGCAATCGATTTCGATTTTCGAAATTGACTTCATCAGTTCGATTCTTTCTTTTTATGGAAAAGGAATGATTTGACAAAATATAAAAGAATTTACTTTTTTCTAAATAGAAAAATGAGTATCTTGAAGATGCGTCCATTTAATGTCACAGTGAAGTTCAAAATAAACGGGAGAAAAATAGTAATGGACAGCACCACTTTTAAAAAAATATCGGAGGCTTCTTCTGCAATAAAACTTACTTATGCTTGAGGACCATCGCGTCCTGCGATGCATGCGGCAAAGTATACTATCATTTTCAATTTGAAGCCAGATTCAGAACGTCCCTCTAGCTGCTGTTTCTTCTTCTTCTTCTTCTTCTTCTTCTTCTTCTTTTTCTTCTTCTTCTTGAGGGCAAATCATTTCCGCTTGTTTCCAGTTCATATTTTGGTCTTTCACGTCTTTATTTCAATCAGAAGTTCATTAGAACATTTGGTTAGCAATTCGCTCTTCGGCAAAGCTTAGGGTATATCCAATTTACCTTAGACATCGTTTGCAGATTAGCAGCTGTTGGTTAGTGAAGTCTCTGACTTCTTATGTATTAGTTAGACCACTCTATTTGATCCCTAGATTGTTTCTAAAACACTTGGAATCAAATGCGTCTACTTTTCTCTGATTTTTAGATATCCAGTTTCACATCTATATAGCAGTATGAACAAGACGTTTCTATTATAAAATCTTAATTTAGATTAAAGATTTATTTTTTGTATATCCAGATCTTGCAAATTTGATTAAATGCTACTGAGGCCTTACCAACCTGCAGTGCAATTCGGAGTCTATATTGCCATCCTTGTTTATGGAGCTTCCTAAGTAGAGTTTCCAACCTAATAAATCCTCCACTATCGACCAAGTTCAAATCCTGTCTATCGATGGAGTGTTGCACAACTGTGACTGTTTTGTATTTTAATGGATTGTATTTTGACGCATTCGTAACACTTGTGTCCCACAACTGAAATTGACCCCCCGACTGATCTAACAACAACAAACCCCCACCCTTTTACAATAGAAGTCGCTAGATGCCTGAAAACAATTCAAATAATACAAAAAAATTAACCTGCATCTAGTGAGAAAACACGAGGAAAAATCTAACTTAAAAAGAAATATGTATGTACGTGTCTAAGACCTCAGTCAGAAATTTCCGGGAAAAACAATTATGCATAGACAGGGTCAAAACAAAATTACGTCAGTGATATGTTTTTGGAATTTTTGCGATGCAGATTGATAATTTTTATAATTTGGTCTACTGTTCTCATCTTAAGTATTATTCTTCAACGTTCAGCCGATATAATTTTCTGACTTTCTTTCAGTGAGTCTTTGATAACCGAGGAATCTTTTTAGCCCTGGGCTTTCTAGATGAGAATTGATAATCTATATATATTAATACGATAGCGTGTGTGTTATTTTTAGTGTCACGCTTACATCTTTTTTTCTTCCGAGTGACTGTCGTTTAATTGTTATTACCTTCCATTTCTTGTAATAAATAAATTACCAAGAATTCTTCATAAGTTTTGGTTTTAGTTTCGATGAAACTGATGACACTTAATGTAATATATATATATATAAATATATATATATATAACATCTTTTTCTACATAAGTTTTGGTTTCGGTTTCGATTTAAGCTAATGTATTCAATTCATATGTACGGCACAATCACGTTGACACACCGGTTCTCGTAAGATCACCGAAGGTAAGAAACGTTGAGCCTGGCCAGTACAAGATGGGTGACCTTTTGGGAAGGCTATGCGCTGTGTGTACCTTCTGAGAAGGTTGGGCGTAGGGCTACCACCGAAAAAAGAACTCCTCGCTACAAAAGCATCTACAAAGTTGTAAATAGCCTATGCCCCTCTAGGGGCTCAAGGCTATGGATGGATGGACTCAAATCATATAGATATATTTTTTGTTTGTGAAATTAAAACTTAATAATATATAAGAATCGATAGAAAATTGATTCTATGATATATACGAAATCTGTATGAATTAAAATATCATATTTAAGCGTATTTTACGGCCGGGCTACGCCGGGCACCCCTGCTAGCTTGGATAAATGTTTTTTTTTTGCAGTTTTAACAAAAGAGCTACAATAATACCAGGGCCTTTTGGCCAAGATCAAAGTGTAGTATCTGTTCTTCAGATGCGGCACTTCCATTTCTCGTTCTCTTTCAGTGGATGAGAAATCCTTCACGAATGAGACAATTTTTATTTTTGTACCTTTTCTCCACGCTAAAAAACGACCCTGGTGTCTAACTCTGTCCCGTGGGGAGGCATTGTAAATAGGTACAATAATACCAGGGCGTCTTCTTTTACGTTGAACGTCCTCGGAATGCCGACATCAATATATTACATATGAATGAGTACGCTGTGGAATTTTCAAGGCTTTAGCTTGCATTATTTGAATTATTTGGACTATTGTTCACATGTTGAGCATTTTTCACTCAACAAATCTGATAGAAGCTGATATGGACTAGAAAGTATGTAAAATGCACTAATTTATTATGGACGTTAAGAGATGTAAATGCTAATTTACATTACAGCATGATAGACCCACAAGAATACTATTTACATATGAGACAAACAAACCGACGGACAGAGTCTCGTTAAGTGTTTCGTGGACGCACTTAAAAAGTAATTCCTTATTTGTCGTCTGCTAATGATCAAACATTTGCCAAAAACCATCATCTTTCTTTTCGTTGTTTTTTTGTTTATTTTTTAATTCGTTTTTATATTTTCCATTTTCGAAACTATATTCGCTTGTTATTATTTATCTATTTTCTGTATCTTTTTTTTCTCTACATTTATATATTTTTTAAACTTTATTTTCTGTGTATTCTCCATTTCTCTCCGATCTCTGCTAAGGATTGATTTAATTGCGTTCTGTATTTCCTTTGTAGTAAAGGTCGTTCGGCTTGAGGTTTCTTTTTGCAAATATTTTTCACCGTTTCATTGTGACATAGATTTTTACATACCTACACACAGGTAATCGAACACACTACGATATATATATATATATATATATATATATATATATATATATATATATATATATATATATATATATATATACGTCTTTATATTTATACATGCATAATTATTCTAAGTTATAAATAAATATGTGTATACATATCCACATATTTATGCAAATATATTAATTAAGATATCTATCAAATTATGTTATTCTATTCGTCTTGTTTTCAGGGGGTGAGACACAAGGTCAAATGTGAGTGTTATTAAACTGTTTCTGTGGAAAGAATTGGATTTGAACTGTGTGTTCAGTCCGTGTCTTTAACCACTTAACCACCGCCACACTAAAATGATTAAATTGTCTGCGAAATTATAACTAAGACAATCAACTATAGTCTATGCAGTGTTCACGACTTCTACTCGTGCTCTTGTATTCGCCTGAATTCGGTATTTAACGGTTCATAATTCCCTTAATTCCCGTGGCAATTGTTTAGTGACCCTAAGGAAGAAGCTCAGCAAAAGTGGTTCCGTGGCTGGGTTCGAATCTCATGACCGGCAGGAATTTTCACCCTACACGGATGATTGCGTAAACACAAAACACTAGTGTTTGTAGGTATAAATGAAATTTTTTTATTTAATTATTATTATATAAAATTCCCCATGTGACTCCAGCACTATAGTGGTGGAAAAATAGTTCCTCCGTATGCATAAAGCAGGGTTCTTCCGTATAAATTATAGAATCCTATCACTTTCAATGTCATGGAAAGATGGAAACAAATGATTAAACGTTTATTTAAATTCCATATAGATGTTTCACACAAAATTGCAGGATTAATTAGGTCAGCTTTCAGGATTCGAATTTCAAAACCTAATAACTTTGTGGTCTTCAAATACAATAGTATTTGAAGACCACAAAGTTATTAGGTTTTGAAATTCGAATCCCGAAAGCTAATGCCATCGGTTTCAAGTTATCCACAATGAGGTGTCATTGTTTTACAACTAATCGGTGCATACATAACTATACACACGTATCATTAGTATTATATATTAGTAAATAAGGAAAATATTTGGCAATTGAGCTACTCAAAATATTCCACGTTTTATTTTCAGTAGGGAATTGTCAGGCTACAAAGCATAAAATTCGTGCAACTTACGGGTTTTACAATTCAACTTTAAATCTATTAAACTATAAAAACGAAATAGCAAACAAACGTGTGCACGAAAAACTTTGCTTTAGGATTCAAAAAACCTTAAGCAAGTATCTGTTAAGCTCAATTAATTAGTACGATGCAAAGAAGTGCCTCACCCTATACAGTATAAAATAATATTATAAATAAAAGTAAACTTTGACTGAAGCATGGACATCCAGCCGGCGGAAATAATCATGAATCTAATTTGTTAGCAAGTTAAACTAAATGCCACATGTATTTGTAAACACATACGGTAACACAAAGTCAATGCATTTTAACCTGACAATTTCCTACAAGGATGAAACGTGAAAAATTGTGTACAGCAGGTATTTTCATAACTTACTATCTAGCTTTAGTTATGTATTGAGCACTGGTTAAAATTGGTACATAAAATATAATTTCTGATAATATTTTGTGTGAATACATAAAATAATAACATATACTAGATGCGAAAGATATATACACACAGCCGCCTATTGATAGTGTTTATATATATAATAGCAGGCAGACCCTACATTTTACGAGATTTAATGAGGGTCAACAAATATTCCACACTCTCATAATTTTATTGCCATCGAAATCGGTGAAATCGCCCATCTTTTAATCAAATCGATTGATTGCTTGCTCTAGTTAGTGACTCTCCCCGCACAGACTTAGTTCACAATACATTGTAGTCTACATTGCACTGTAGAGAATATATTGTTGATTTTATAAAATAATCTGTAAATAATGGCTTCACTTAAAGTTTAAAATGCAGATCTCAAGTATTATAGTTCAATTCTGCTCCAAAAGCCACGTTCATTTCGAACGCGCTCCTGTCTTATCAATAAGTCTAAAGTTGAATTTATAGGTTATGTCTTTCTGTTTGTGCGGTCATAAACCTTCTTAAATGCACTAGTAATGTTAGGTTGTATAAAAGTGTTAACGTTGGTCGAATTTGGACTTTCTTTCTTTTAATCGGATTTCTTCGATTATCGATTTTCGATACTTATCAGACGTATTCTGATACAAAGCCTACATATGAACACTCCAATATACATCAAGTACCTTTGTATATAATTTCAAATACATCGGTCCAGCTCTTTCCGAGTCGATAGAAAACGAACTCACACATACACACACACAACGTTCCTTTTATACTTGTAATAGTAGAAGATTATATATACATATGCATATATGATGTATATATTATATATATAATATATATTATATATAATATATATTATATATAATATATATTATATATATAATATATATATATTATATATAATATATATATTATATATAATATATATATATTATATATATTATATACTATATATATATTATATATTATATATATATTATATATATTATATATATTATATATATATATTATATGTATTATATATATTATATATATTATATATATATATATATTATATGTATTATATATATTATATGTATTATATATATATATATTATATATATTATATATATGTATTATATATATATTATATATATTATATATATTAAATGTATTATATATATTATATGTATTATATATATTATATATATTATATATATGTATTATATATATATTGTATATATTATATATATATATTATATATATTATATTTATTATATATATGTATTATATATATTGTATATATTATATATATATTATATGTATTATATATATACTGTATATATTATATATATTATATATATACTGTATATATTATATATATTATATATATATTGTATATATTATATATATTATATATATATTGTATATATTATATATATTATATATATTGTATATATTATATATATATTATATATATATTATATATATTGTATATTATATATATATCGTATATTATATATATATTATATATATGAATTCTATATATATTATATGTATTATATATATGTATTATATATATATATATGTATTATATGTTATATGTATTATATATATGTATTATATATATTATATATATATATATTCTATATATGTTATATATAAGTTATATATATTATATATATGTTATATATATAGTATATATATATGTTATATATATATATATATATATATATATATATATATATATATATATATATATATATATATACACACACACTGTCCAGCAATATTTTGATCATCACTTGGCAATTTTCTTTTATCAAAGCTGTTGCCAGCATCAATTGAGATCAGAGAAAACGCATTAACAACAAATTTTATAAGGAGTAGCAAAAAATGTTGACGACAAATCAGAAATAAGATTGAAATTTCAAATCTGACGAAAGACGAGAAAGGAAATCGTCATTTCCATTTCTGCCATCTTGTTTTTATTGTTGTTGTTTATTTTTTGTCGTTTTCTTTTTTTTTTTTTTCATTTCTTTGCTTTTTTGTCACTATTTTTTATTTCTGTAATTTTCCTTTCCGTTCTGTAATTTAAGATGTGTTTTTTTTTCTTCATCTTGTTAACCTCTTTAATCAAGACTACTAAAGTCCGTCTTTGATTTTTTTTCTTTTTTCTCTTACGAATAAAACTAAATACTGTCATTGACCCCCCCCCCATAACGAAATGGACCCGGCTAATTTGATCTCTCTTTTTCTTCGAAAATACAAGTCCAAAAGAAAAAGGTAAAATGCAATTTATACCAAGTACGATAAATTATCGCTGACATTCAAGTAATAAAACAAAACAAACAAAAAAATAAACAAATGATGGCAGCTCATCAATGATGCGATGACCGTTAAAATTAATGCTATTAAGACAAATTTAAATTTATTATGGTTCCTTAGTTTTTATATAAAGTTTGAAAATTTGTGTTTTTTGTGTTTTTTTTTTTTTTAATTATTCGGACTACTGTTCTCATTTGGGATGTTATTCGCATAACGTTACGGTCAATATAACCTTCGATCTTCATGTGGATATTATCAGCCTCGGGAATCTTTGTGTCAAACTCGGGAATTTCGAAAGTTTACTTTATTTAATCCACGAGTTTAAGGAAGGAATTCCCGAGTTCAACAACATATACATGAATCAAATCGGATGTTCCATCGGCCGAAACGTTGGGCGAATAACATTGAAGATGAGAACCGTAGTCCGAATTATATAATGTTGTTTATATGCTAGCAATAATGTCTTCTCCGCTCGCAGTTATTTATTAGAATTGTACTCTCCTCCAAAAATGGTAATGCCTGGGAAGATGTTATGATGACGACAAAACAGATACAACACTACCTACATGGATTGAGCATTCAAATTTTTCACGTATTATTTGCATACTTTATAGCTTGTATGGCAATATCTTTGTGTGTTTAAGCTTTTTTTTTTTTTTTTCAGCATATTAAAATATGAAAAATTCAAGTTTTGTAGGCATCTTCAATTCGGATGTAGAAATAAGATCGCTTTAGTAAATTATATTTAATCGACAAATATGCTTTCATAAAACTGATATTTTTCTGGATAACGCAAACAAATAGTTTTCGAACAGAAATACCAATAATACGCAGTAAATATGAGTTTATTAACATTGCTATTAAATAGTGTTCCTTGTATTTTAAATACTAAACCAAATGAGATAAATTAATAAGTACTAATAAATACTCAGAAAGTAATAGTGTACTACTTAGTTCAATACAAATAATAAAATTAAATTATAAGACACAATCTTTAATTTACTCAGTTACTTCAGCACCTCTTGTTAGACAAAGTTCTTTTTTGCCCTGTTTCTTTCGAATGTTTCCTTTTTATATAATATTTCGCTGACTTGTTTCTTCAGTGACAAACTGCTGGAATTATTACAAGTTCTAATCTCACACCATTACAACAATGATATATTATTTATATCAAAGGGAGATCACTCGTGTTTTTTCAATGATTGGCCTTTTTAAAGTCAAATTTAGCACATTCGGCATTTTTGGAAGTAGTTTCGCCTTCAAAAATTGCATTTTGCCTTTTTCAAAGTGTAACGTACGTGTGCCAGATGGGCATTTTCTAAAGCCAAATTTCATAAATTTGGCTTTTACTTTGAAGTAGTTTGGCATTCAAGTTTTATTTAGCCTTTTTTCAAACCATAACGGAAAGAACAAGCCGAATATTGTATAGTGATTGATGCACCAATTCTTAAAGCTAAGCTACTTTAGAATAAGTGATAATTAATGTTATAAGAAGATTGAAAATAATGAATAAGAATGAACTCACGGTACATACTTTCTCGACGTTTATACCACTACTAACCCGACAAGCAGCAAAATCTCGCCCCTTCACTCTTGAGGTCCCTAGATACTGGAAAGCCTTCTACTAACAGTTTCTTCCTTTGGATTTCCCTCTGTTTTTACTATACTACCCTACAGAAGTTCAAATGTAATGTGAACAAACATCTCGCTACTCAACCCTCCGTAGTTTTATGTTGTACACGATCATATATAGTAGCTGCTTATGTTCCAAGTAGCAGTATGTCGTATTTGGGATTAAAAAACAGGGTAAATAAAAAGAATGAGTAATATTTATTAAGCGCCCTCATTAGATTTAAAGAGGACAATACTGTAGCATTTAGGGAAGCAATCTTATGGCAACGTGTTCCAACGTGGGGTAAACCTAACGCTTATATACTTCCAGAGTCATTTTGTTTTTAAATATTACTATATATACCCTTTCACTATTTCGTTTTCTAAGGCACAGGAAGAGACAGGTCTAAATGTAGGAACAGATACTCAACTTTGATCTGAATCGTTTCCCCTCTCCCTCCACGAATATCTTTTCGGGTTGAGACTGGGTGCTTTACGCGTTGCTGTTATAACATTTATCGTTCGTGTAACCCCGGGACAGGCAAGAAAATCGATGGCTTTGTTCCAAACATTATGAGATGGCAAATATGCAAATGCTGGTTCTGTATGGGGGCAATTACGCTTACGTTTTACGACGAGGTTAGCTTATGAGGGTAGAACAAAGCAAATACAATGATGGATTGAGCTTGATTGAATAAGATGGCGTGATGTAAGAGGCAACAAGAGAAACAACACAAACAGATAGGATAGAAAATAAGATGATATTTGAACTAGAAAGACAGAGGAGAAAACAAAAGCAATGAATCTATACAAATCTAGTATCAGACTTTGTACACAGTACTAGTCTCATGTTTGAGTTAGTGATTCTTTGTCTTTTTTAGTGCACTTAATGACGATCACAGAAGCGTATATGTAATTTACAGTAGAACCCTGAGATACGGTATTAAAAATTAGTAAAAAAAAAAAAAATACAATACAGTATATAATACACATGTATATAATAAAATAGCATTAATTATAACAACCTAAGGTGGAGCAAATACCGTAACCAGAGGCTGGAAAAAACATCGTATTTTACATCGTAACCTGAAAAAACCGTATCCTAGGGCCAGGAGAAACGAAAGAAATGAATCTCTACAAATCTAGTTTCGGACTTTCTATGCAGTGCTATTCTTATATTTGAGTTAGTTATCCTTTGTCTTTTAGTGCACTTAATGACGATCACAGAAGCATATATGTTATTTTCAGTAGAACCCCGAGATACGGTATTAAAAATTAGTAAAAAAAAAAATACAATACAGTATATAAATACACATGTATATGATAAAATAGCATTAATTATAACAACCTACAGCGGGGCAAATACCGCAACCAGGGGCTGGAAAAACATCGTATTTTAGATCGTAACCTGAAAAAAAACCGTATCCTAGGGCCACTGTATTTTGAGGTTCTAATGTATTTAATTAAACGTTTTTTGTCTTCTCTGTGCATTCTCTCTTACAAAAATGATCGCCCTCGTCTCAACTTTTTATAATTGCTAGCGAGAGGCTGGGACGCCCGGCTTTTCTCGGTCGTAAAATACATTTAAATATATTTTGATTTGTCCAGATTTCGTATATATTATTATAGAGTCGCGATTTCAAAAGTAAAAAAAAAAAGTATTTGGGTGCCATCAGCTAGAATCGAAATCGAAAGTAAAACTGTAGCATTCAAAGCTGGTGACGTTACCACTCTGCCAACGAGAAACACATATGAACACATTAAAAATAAACTAAGATGTATGTACAAAATGTATAACGATTCATAAAAGAACAGTCCATAAATATCCAATCATTTGATGCACCTAACGCCGCTTATCGACTTTTAGTTTCGGAAGAGATAGTTTGAAAACATGGAGACAGACAGACAGCCATAGTGAGCTTTATAAATTAGATTATTATAAATACTATTATGGGATGTGTCTTTCTAGAATCGCCTGATCTATTATCTGCTTCCTTTGTTCCAGCTCGTTTGACAAATTGGTCTAGTGGTCTCCATCAATTCGCTGTTTTTTATACTTTGTTATAATACAGCTTTCCCTTCTCATAATTTATTTACAAGAACTACAGTCTTGTGGGACTTTCTATCTGCTGATTGTTTTCCTCCTACTCATAGCTTTTATACAAGAGGTTGCAGGGAAAAGAAAAGACATCACCTGCTAGGTTTAGACGCCGGTTTTTTTTTTTAACTCTGTCAAGGCAAGATAGGTTATCCCGGGTAGCTCTTCATGCGATGTGACATCTGAACAGTTACATTGTTCGCAATTTCACTTACAATCTTTTGGCTGGCACGTGACGTATGGGTTTTAGACAGAATTAGAGCCTATAACTGAAAATATTCTATCTAGCTGCAGGTGCGCATGTATATTTGTGTATATTACCTGCCTTGATACGTAGTGCACCTGTGTTTAGATTGCATAAGGACAAATCCTGGTTTAAAGCAAATTTACTGTTATCAATGTTTCTGGGGTTTTAGATGAGGATTGAAAATTCGAATTATTTGGATTATTCGGACTAGCGTTCTCATCTTGAGTGTTATTCGTACAATGTTTCGGTTGATGAAACCTCGGTTTTTGGCGGGGGTGCACTGAGGAATGAATAACATTCAAGATATGAACAGTAGTTTGAATAATGTTTTTTAAAGCTGCGCAACTCATATTGAGCGTTTCCAAAAAGAAAAAATAAGAAAAAAAAACGAAGAAATCGATAAATCATTATCACCATCATTATCATCATCATCATCAGCAACACTGCAGAAACGTGAAAATATTAAAAACAATTGAAAAAAAAAAGCAACTTAAATGTTATTCTCGCCTCTCTACCATCTTATGAAGATTAGAAGGTAACAAACGCAGGTTTTCCTGGCGGTTCGTCACTTGAGACAAAACCTGGAGGCAATAGCAAGCTGCTTCATTCCCGCGACCCAGCTTGAACCTGCCCAGCATTCGACAGCCACACTCTCGTATAGAAAATGGAGCGTACACATTCTCTCTTTCCCTCATCACATTTTCTAATCTCTCTTATTTCGATGACATTCTCCATTTTCATTTTTTTTTTTTTTGTATTTATTATTAAGGAAGAATCTTTTGTTTACATTTATTGTTTTTGTTTTACTGTCTTTTTAAAATAGGGAAAATCTTGAAATATTACCCCGACCTCCCAATATTTTCTGATTATATTTCTATTTCCAGTCCGTTGTAGACAGGCAGTCATCCCCACTTCATCTACACGCATGCACTTCTTTACGGCGTTTCCAATTTTGTTCGGTCAAAGAAAATGGCACTTTCTTCTTGAAACAATAAAATAGTTGGGACAATGGCTGAAGAAGACCTTCATTACGTGCAATGAAAAGGAATAACAAAGATGGATGGTGATATTATAATAATGTTTCTTTAGGTTGTCTAGTTTTGTTGTTTTGTTTTACGGCATATCAACCCTTTTCTGGTTTTTAATTTCTAATCTGGTCATGTTGGTAAAAGTCGTTCAGGTGTATTCTTCAAATAATTATTCATGCTGCTTCGTTTGGTTGTTTTGTAGAGAAAAGTGTTTGTTTTTAGCTTTACAGAATATGATTGTGCTTTGCAAAGGGAACGAAAACAACAATAACATCAACATAAACAACAATAACATAATGTTTGGCGCATTTCAGCTCAGAAAGCCAGTATCTTCAGAGAGCCTAATCTATTAGCACCAGTAAATCTTTTTTTTTTTTTAATAATTATAATAATAATCAGAAATAAAACAAAAACAGTACCCTACTACATGCTCTTAAGGGAACTGAAAGTGAATGACGTTTCATAAATATGACAAAGACAAAAAAGGAAAAATCAGAAGAGAACAGCTAGTATCTGTTCTTTAGATGCTGCACTTCAATTTCTTGTTCTCTGTCAGTGGAGGAGAAATCCTTCACGACTGAGACAATTTTTATTTTTGTTCCTTTTCTCCACATTAAAAAACCACCCTGGTGTCTGACTCTGTCCCGTGGGGAGGCATTGTAAATAGGAACAGCTACATAGATGCCTCATAAAAATGAAAAAAGAAGAGACCAAGGAAAATACTAAGACATGTATGAGAAAATGGCACTTTAATAGAGAAACGAAATCGCTATTGACAGCTGCACAAAAGAATGCCATTAAAACTAACCGCATTAAAGCTAAAATAGATAAAACTCAAGGAAACAGCAAGTGTACACTCTGCGGACAAAGAGACGAAACATAAATCATATGAAAAATTAATGCAGCAAATTAGCCCCAGAGTAATTTTTTCCCCGAATTATATGATACGGAATTCCATCCAACCACACTGATGCAAGTAAAAATACAATGCAATAGAAAATTAATGGTAAAAATACGTATATATTGTATTGTTAGATATAAATGCCATGTGTACGGAGAACTGATTTTGACATAGACTACACCTAGCGGCAATATGAAAAATTACATAGAATAATTATCAAATGTACCAAAAGTTCATTCGAATAAAATCATGAACATTACATAATGTACCTGTACGATAAAAATATATCATTATATCAATATAATTATAAAACTCTGTGGATCTTGCGCCCTTGCTTGAATCTTGTCTTCTATGACTGGACGATTCCATTTTTTAAAAAAAGGATGAAAAGCGAATTAGATATATCTTATTTTCAGAGCGTGAGAGATTATATAATTATTTCAACGTCGCAACTAACAAAAGCTATGACAGGCAAGAATGGCTTCCATGGCTCTTGTGAGCTGCAGCATTGCTTGAGTGTGGAAATAATTATGTATACATACATATATATATATATATATATATATAAATTATCACAGCCAAGCAACGCCGTAGCTCACAAGAGTCACGAAAGCAACGCACACACACACACACACACACACATATATATATATATATATATATATATATATATATATATATATATATGTTTATACACTATGAGCGTAGCTCAGATTCTAAGGAATGGGGGTGGAGGGTTTATGTTTTGTTTCGATTCTAGCTGATAGCACTCCAGTATATATATATATATATATATATATATATATATATATATATATATATAGTTTTGATCTCACTAGTATATATTAGGTTGGTAATCGATAGAGAATGGTCTCTATAATAATCAATACTAAACATGCGTGAATTAAAATATTATATTTAAGAGCATCTTACGACCGGGCAACGCAAGGCAGCCTGCTAGTTTTCATATACCATTGTATCGTCCTGCTTTAAGCACAATAGAAATACAGCAGTATTAATAAAAGATGACTCTGCATAGTTCGTTCCACTGTTTATGTTTCAATTTGATCGAGTTTGTGTTGATCCGTTTGTTTCAATTTGATCGAGTTTGTGTTGATCCGTTTGTTTCAATTTGATCGAGTTTGTGTTGATCCGTTCCATCTCTGTATTGTATTGCCTTCTATAAATAAACTTTTGAAACATAAATACATACAAAAGCCAGTGGAAAGAGACATTGTATGCTAGGTTTGATAAAATGAAATACATTCACTTATGACATCTATGATGTACCGCTTTTATTGTCTAATCAGCGATCAAGATTTAAGATTATTTTACACTGCCTTCTTTTGAACCAACCTGTCTACTAACAGTGAACTGATATCCGATATATGAACAACAACACAGCAAAAATGGAAAAAACATGGTAATTTTTCAGCGATCTGAGCTGATCTTATTGTATAAAGTTATACAATTGCGCCTTATCGAAAACAATGCGCGGCACTATTTAGGTACGCTACGCAAGCGAAGCGGATGAGAACGAATCACTTGGATGTCATGAGGAATTTTACGCTGAGAATTGAGTGGGTTTGAAGAGTAAGAATAAAAACAAGATTGTCGTTTGTGAGAACACGGAAACGTATCTATTTCTTACGTACAGGAATGAACATTTGAAACAGGTAGACATACAGCTAGTATTCCTATTATTTTCGATAGGGATTTTATACGTACTGAGTTTTCTTCATATTTATTTAACCCACCTATAATTCATATACAAGATGTGTCAGTACTTCTGTGCTAGAGTTATTGGATAAATTAACGATTTTGCGTTTATTTGTATACCATTCTATAAATCATGTTATACATTTGGCAAACATTAAACGAACAGTTCCCACGTGTCGTTCCAATGCGTAGTGTGCATCTGAAAGTTATCTTCAGTGAGTGATCAAGACGCAATCAACAAAATAAAACCTTTTTTTACATACGTGCGCGGTCACTAGTCCTCGTTTTCTGATAGTCACTTTTTCATTCACAGCTATTGATCACCTAGTGATTGCGATGTTTATCTCAACAAGGTCTACTTATACATGAAAACACAATGAACACCTGCTGGGGTTTCAATGGTTTTACTCAGAGAGTTTGCGTGCTAGTTGACATAATCTCTAAATACTTGCGTAGGGTCCCAATATATAATATTACTAGCCAGCTGCACGGAGTTTGTCGGACATGAAATACGATTAAATATAATGTAATTTATGCAGGTTTCGAATTTATTATCATAGAGCCAATTCTCTATTAAAGTGTACCCAATATATAGTAGTGATTCAAAAAGAAAAGAAAAGAACTTAGGTGCCATCAGATAAAATCAAAACAAAAACGTTTAACCCTCCAGCCTTAGTCATTAGCGTTTGGGCTATCGTCACATGAATGAGAAAATTTCAAAAATTAGGTGACTTTAACGTATAACTGTATATTTGCGCATGAGTAGAAATAATTACGTTTAGTCCACTTCGCCTACCAAGTAGCATTTTTTTTTCAGTTTTGACCACTTTGCAGATATTTTTATCGGCGTGTATATATATATATGTATATATATATTACACAGTGGTCACCACTTATCAAGGCCCGGAAGCCACTCAGGGATAAGGGTTATTGCAAGTACATTACGTTAGTGTGGAGATTTGATGACGTGTTTACTTAAGGGGCGCTTCATTAGGAATTTGTTAGCGTTGGACTTGAAGACATCCAAGTTGTAGTCAGGTGGGAAGCAGGCAGACGGAACAGAGTTCCACAGGCGTGCAGTTCTAAGAAAGAAGCTTTGTTCATGGAATCCACGTTTTGATTTAGGTACAGATAAAGAGTGGGGGAAATTTTTCACAGTGGATTCGGCTAGACGGGTGTTTTTCGTGAAAGATTGGCGAGGGGAACCAGAGATTGGAGTTCAGACGAGTACCTGCCATGGAAATAACGATAAAACAAGGATAGGCTCGCAACGTCTCTTCTGTGGGAGAGAGATTGCAGGTTAGAGAAAAGGGCATAGTTATATATATATATATATATATATAATATATATATATATATATATATAAGTGATCTTTTCACTCTCTCTGTGGAACGATCTCTACCAAACTAATTTATCAATTTTTGGGCTACAGACTTGAAACTCGATATGAGATGTGTACGGGCCTGTTGAACAAATTCGATTTCGTTTTAGCTTAAGAAAATAGGTACTAGTCAAAATTGAAAAATTAGAACTTTGCAGGCATATGTTGACTTAATTGTATCCTCCAATCATGCACAAATATATATTTATACGTTTAACTGTATTAATTTGTAAAGATTTTATATCCACGTGTTCTTTAGTCATATGGTAGCGAATACTGCTAGAGGGTTAAATGTTTTAGTTTTGATTCTAGCTGATGGTCATATATTTTTAGCATTTGAAATCATATATTGGGTACAATATAATAACCAATAGAAAATTAACTATAATAATAAATACGAAATCTTTATAAGTTAAAATGTTATATTAGGGAGTATTTTATGGCCGGGCAACGCTTGGTGATTTGCTAGTATATTATGTATATCGTATTCATTAAGTTAGTTGCGCAGCAGCCAGGTTTCAGCTTGTCGAAATAACTAAACTCCACTAACAATAACTAGACTCCACTTGCACCGAGCTCGTCTTATGAACCTACGAAAAGGGGCTGTAAATTTAGATTCTTTATGCGATTCTCGATGCACCGGAACTAGAATGCTGCCTACTGTTTATGACCGGAAGTGTATCAGATATTTTCATTTATTTATATTATTTTTATTTTTTTATTTATTTATTTTTTTTTTTTTTTTGCTTTTCCTTTTTTTTTTTTTGTTTTATTTATGACAGAAGTTTGAATAATTGGGATATTATGAAACGTAGACGCGAAAGAAAGCGAGAGGAACGAAAGATGGAACCGACGGCCGCCATCTTTTTTTCCCCCGCTTTCTCATTTCCCAGCGCCTCTCACTGTTCCCATTGAAACATCATAAGCGTCTCGAAGAACTGACAGGACGCAATCGTTTGATCCTCGCTGAACAAACGATAACATCTTGAAGATATATTGTTGACATGACCGCTTGCAAACGGCTCGTTCAGACGAAAAGTGATAGCTCTAAAATTATGTTCTACAAGTGAGCTACCGTTGGAAAACGACGAACAATCGAAAAAATGTAAAGTTATTTTTAGAAAAATGAAAGCCTTAGTTTATTTACGTTCCTGAAGTTTTAAGATGAGGATTGATTATCCGAGTTATTTGGATTCTTCGGGTTGCTATTTAATGTTAATTTCACAATGCTTCGGTCGATGTAACCTCCAACCTTCTTCATGTGTATCTTATTGCAGTGAGTAATGTTTCTGTTCGCAAAGATTTGTGACGTAGAGGATAAAGTACTTGGTAAATTCAGTTGTAAAGTTACATTCTTCTTGAAGTTGAAAGTTCAATCCTCAGAAGAATTTAAATTTTTTATGGTAATCTACCTCGATTTCCCCCGGATTTAAGTGTTAATTTCCTGTAGTCTAATGATAGAATACTGACCTACGGAGTTTAGTGTTTCTTTGTGGTTCGAATCTGGGACTGGTAGTAATTGTCTCTCCCTACACTGATGATTGCAGAAGCATGAAACACTAGTACCTGTAGGTATACAAATAATTTTTAATATTTATTTTGAAATATTATCGTGACACACACACACATATATATATATATATATATATATATATATATATATATATAATGGCATGATCACGTTTCCACACAGATTCTCGTTCGATCACCGAATTTAGCAATGAGGATACTGGCCTGTCTATACCAGTTAGACGTAAACAGTCCAGGTTCGTATCTGTGTTCGCGTTAAAACCACTGTGAGATATGCACATATCTAGGAGAAAGAAAACTTTGATATAAAATCTCAGACGTCCGTGGCATTTAATTGCACCAACTGAGATCAACAGCCTTCACAACTAAAAAAAAAAAACAATTAATCTGTGTTGGTTTCGGGCAAATTAAGTATTGAGAAAACCTCATACGTCGAAATTGACGGGAGAATCCATTTTATATATATGTGTGTTGGTCGCTAGAAAAGCGGGAAAATTGCGGCTGTTTATTTTATTTTGTTTAATTTTTATTACGTCTGGCTTCTTCACTTTAATCTTAATATCCACATCATGGACGGAGGAAGCAGAAAGCAGCTTTCAGACTTTCAAGGGCAGGCGATTATTTTTCTAAAATTAAAAAAAAAAATTGACTAGATGTAACAGAGCGGGGACGCGTGTAGAACGGCTGTGTGCAAATGACTGATCTGAGTGCAAGATGATGTCATGGTAAAGAAAACGAGAAGACATACAAAGAAGAACGTGTGCGCAGACCGGGAATCGCGCTAGAGAAGGGACCGGTATTCGAAAGGTGTTCAAAACGCGTGGCTCGCATGCGAAATCACGTCAGAGAAGGACAGATAGACGCGTTGCGCATGGTGGCTGAGGGCGACAGGAAAAGACTTGTAAATAAATATCGTGTTTCACTAAGGAAAAAATGTGAGTCGAGTTATTCCTTGTTTCCGTTCCTTGCGACGAAGTCTACAACGTGTTGGGTCCCAACATATTAACTAAACACGTGTGTAATGACCTTAAACTATATCCGATGGTGAGGCCCCAGCTTGCAGGCCTTAGGGAGTGTGGAGCCACTCTTTAATTGCCATTGCTCCCAAGTCCACTCTGACCCGGAGTGGTAGTACCTGTTAGGGTCCCAACTATGGGTTAAATAGAATACGACTTAAAAAAACAAATACACTATATTAAAAAATCGTTCTTCAAAATCACCAGATTCGGCATTAAATAACCTGAAAAGTGTTGATATGCCGTAAAACGACCAACCAAACAACCTAAACACGTGTTTAAATTTGTGCAACGTTTACATTCGGAAATGATAAAATGTCTAGATGTGTTAGTAATTTTCTTCTTTTTTTTTCTTTTTTTTTTCTCAAAAAATACAAAACATCACTTTGATAATTTTGTTGCAACTTTGAAATGAGAAGGTCATGAAACAACTGCTACTCACAAAAAAGAAAGAAACGGGTAAAAAAAAAAAAAACAACGAAATTCTCGCTTTTGTAAAAATACATTACCGTTTTACAAATTTCCCGCTTCTCTAAAACCCATCGTCTATCCATATAAACACATACCTAACTTTATATGCAGACACATATAAATTTTGCAGAAATTTGTGTGCCTATATTATTCACGGTGTCGCATAGAATATATATTTTTAAACACGTACTGTTACATCTTGCGTATCGGATTTTATAAATATCCGCTGGGGTTCGACCGGCATCTGACGTAAACCGTCAGAATATGCCAAGCGCCACTCAAATGTTAAAAATACGAGGAAACAGGAAATAACATTTCTCGGATACTAATTACAATTTTTTAAAAAAATGGAAAAGCAGTAAAATAAAATATACAACAACCTACCTATTCGCGTTTGTTGACGTTTCCTGATTAGCTGATCAACTTGATCAGCGCTCGGCATATTCCGTCGATTTATGTCAGTTTCTGGTCGAGTCTTGATGGATAATTATGAAAATCTGGTCTGTATGATGCACTGGTGCCTTAATTCATGCTAATCCGGTCATTAGTTTGAAATATTGTCCTGTACATAAATATATATAAACATATACACTAGTGATGGAACGATTCCAATACAATTATCGATTCCGATTCTTTATAAATCTGTAAAGTTGACTATAAAATGCTTATTTCATCCAGATTACCGTAAAATCACGTCTTAAATGTGCATATATTTTCTCAAACGCAAAACACACTTGTACGGGGGTGATCTATGGATTTTAGTTTTATTGGAAGTTTAAATGAATAAATATTTTTTTTATTTTATTATTAGTACAAGCAATGTAAGTTTTTTTCTTCTTACTAAAAGAAAAAAATATAATCTTTTTTGCATCGGAAAATAGTCACAATTTTTCAGATTCTGATACCCAAATGAGTTCCTATTTTTCCGATTTCTGATTAACCGTCCCAAAACTAATATACACGCATAACTTAACGTAGAGAAAGACATTTGTCGGTCTATTAGTGTTTCTTTTTTATTGCATATTTCTTTCTTTTTTCATTCCAACAAAAAGCACAATGCCACTTGGATACAAGAGGATATTATTTAAAACAAAATTTACAGAGATACTATGTAAGGAGTTGGGCAGGAAGATGCCTGTTCACATTACACTTAAACTCTTGCATGTCAGTACGGCTATGGAAACAGGAACCTAACAGGGAATTCCAATGTCTAGCGGGTCGAGAAAATAAACTATCTGAGTAGAAGGTTTTCCGGCATTTAAGGATCCCTACAGCATAGAGGTGGGATTTTGCTACTTGTAGGGTTATTTGGAGATATTTACATCGAGGGCATACGGGGGCTTGGCGTTCGTCGGAGCACTTTCATTAAAATACTTGTAAAATAGGTACAAGAATGCAACATTTCGTCGATAGGAGTTTGGTTGACAGTGCGTGGCCTGTTGGGTTGGCCAGTCTTTTTTAACCCTGTCTAGGAGTGAGAAACTTTTAGCAAATGCCTCAACCCAAAGGTAGCAGAAATACTCCATGCGTAAGCGAATGGTGACCTTGTTGGGGTGCAGGATACTTACGTACGTATGTAAATGTCTAGCACTAGTGTGTTTTCTTTCGGTTTGAAATGCTGAGATTAAATGTACGCATCTTATTTTCGAAGCGTCCAAGCATCGGTATAAGAGGCTCTGTTCGTCAGCCTGTCATCTTCAGCTGAAAATATCATTTTTATTGCTAAATGAGCATATTGAATATAACTGTGTCCGTTGATTCTTTTTTTTATTCTCTATTCGTGCTTTCCCTCTTTAAAAAAAAACAACAAAAAAACATGAATTTATTGTTCGGCTAAGATTTTCAGTTTTCCTTCCATTTTCCTAAGTATTGCTAAAAAAAAAAATACTGGCATATTTTCACGCAGTTGTAAAGCGGAGAATAAATCACTGCGTTTCCTGTTTTTGCTTTAAAAGCCATTTCAAAGCAGAAAAGGAATTTTAGCGAGAGAAGATTGTTATCTCTTTCAAATATTTTTTCATCATAAATGGTGTATCGATGCATTGCGAGATATATATTCCATCTAATATACATTAGTGATGGGACGATTTAAAAATTTTCTCCGATTCCGATACAATTACCGATTCTGTTTCAAACTCCAGAATCTGATACATATTCTGGTTTTGATTTCTTTAAAAATCTCTAAATATTTTATTAGATATTTAATACGATTTAAAAATGTTCAAATTACGGTAAGCGCCAGGTAATATCTACATATATTTTGTAAATCATAAAAATACTCCTGGCAGAGGGGGCGTTTATTACAAGAGTAGATCTTTCTGAATACCTTTCTAATGTTTTGCATATAATTGTTGGTAAAATTGTTGGAAAGGTTCGTTTATTTTTGTTTTTGTTTTTTGTTTTTTGTTTTTTTAATACAAAGCCGATTTGCATCTGTTAATTCTATTTTAAATTTTCAGAAACAAATTAAAAGGTCGACGATTTGTATGTAAAATAAAAAAACAAGTGTAGCAACAGAATAGTTAACTAAGCCCGTCGCCATGTTAAAAATGAGTTTTACATAATATTATTACTATTTAGAAAACCATTCTTAACATGGGGAGGGGGATTCTGCCAACTATTTTCTGCCTTCCTTCTGAATGTTTCTCCAATTATGAAGATTTGCTCGGTTATTAGGTAGATTTGCTTTACTGTAAAAGAAAAAAGATACAGATGATATCTTGGGGAGGCTTAGTGCCACTCAAATTCCAGGATAAACCAATGGCCACTGCCAGCGAGGAATCAATGGTAAGAGGCTGTTGCGATGATGCAAATTTATTTCCGAATGCTATCGAAGGAGGAGGAGAGAGCTGGACGTCTGGGGAGACTTGTTGTCACTCAGCTTCCAGAGAACACCACAGGTCTCCAATCAGATCGTTTGCTGACTCGTGTGAAAGCTCCAGGTGAGCCAATAATAATAATAATAATAATGAATGTGTAGATTAATGCTACATCACTCCTTTCAAATGAGATCCTACCTTTTTTAAATGATTATATAAAAGCATAATTATTTTAAAACATCGAGTAGCAAAAAAGTTTTGCATACAAATTTCACGTAAAATGATCATCATCTCCAACTAAACCTTGTTAGAAATATTTACTATTTTTTTTACGGCTAATCGCTCAAAAATCGAAAATTAAACAAAATACTGGTAAAACATTACATTTTCACAAGATTGTTGATATTTAATGTGTTTCTACTGGTATAATTACTTTTCGCTTTTTGAGTGGTTATCATCATTAATGCGAGATATATATACACTAAATACATGACAAAAGTCTATATTCCAAATTTCAAGATATTGACCATCTTACCGTTTATTCCTTTAAGTAAGTTGACATGCACAATTCTTGACAGCGCCTGTTTCGTAGCGCAACATCATTCATGTAATTATGTCAATTATTGAATTTATTTCGCCCTTAACTCATCAGAAAAAAAGCACTTATCAATTTTAAAATAAAATATATATATATATATTTGTGTGTGTGTGTGTGTGTGTGTGTGTGTGTGTGTGTGTGTGTGTGTGTGTGTGTGTGTGTGTGTGTGTGTCTGTATGCACATATCATGCAAACACTACCGTGTATGGTTAAGCGGGAGTTTTATGCATTTAGAACTGCTTAAAAGCGTCAGCACTCACTCATTTTTCGACCAAATTTCAAACAATTATAACAGTCTATAAATCAACTTCTCAGCTATATTGTGAAAAAATGTTCAATTTTCGTTCAATAAAACAAAAGTTATGAAAAACTTACCGGTGTTCAAAATCGTAAAAAAAAAAAAAAAAAAAAAAAAAAAAAAAAAACGTAAGGCGGTGAGCGACTTAACATATTGAAGCATTAAGAATTTTTTAATTCAATCTATAACATTATATAATCAATTGTTAATGCTGCAATATTTTAAGTTATAAATTTATTGTATTTTTTACTAGAATATCTTGTCTTTTTCTTTTACAGTTTTAACAACTAGTTTTTACTTAACAATTACTTTTCATGCTCGCATTTTTCTATTGTAATTTATATATGTATTATACAAATCAGAATTCAGAAAGGAATCCGTAGTAATTTTGATGTGCAGCGATTTTGTAAAAAAGCAAGAAGTCAGCGAAACGCTACTTAAAAAAGAACATTCAAAAGAAATAGGGCAAAAGAACATTGGACTGAAGAAGTAAATTAATGATTGTCTTTTGCAATATTATTTGTATTGAACTATGTAGCACAATATTACTTTGAGCATTTATTAGTACTTATAAAGTCAACTCTTTTGGGCCAGTTCTATATTTAAAATACAATGAATACTATTCAATAAACTCATAGTTGTTTTGTGTTGATTTTTTTCTGTCGCAAACAAAACTAATATTTTGCGCTATCCACAAAATCAGCTTTATGAAAACATTTATTGATTAAATATATTCCTCATTCCGTGGAATTCCCACGCGTCTTTCATGTTTACTACTTATAAGTTAATTTTACTTACATTTCACGATTGAAATTCATAAATGTTTAAAACTGTTAAGATGTTTTTGATTACTGATGAGGGTATGACACCACTGATTCTGATTATCGTTTTTCTGCCCAATGAGAGGCTTTCGATTGCATTTTTTTTTTCTGCCCAATGAGAGGCTTTCGACGTCATAATAAAAATATCGAATTTTGGATTCAATTCAGTTCGCTGTCAAACCTCTGTCTTGAAACGACTGAATCGTGACTGCATTGATTCTTCGCCGCCATCTTAGTTACTAGAATTACTCAACACTCGAGATCGTGACTGCATTGATTCTTCGCCGATTTGATTTACTGCCGCCATCTTTGTTCAACATAATATCTCAACGCTTAACAAAAACCTTACACGAGTCGTCTATATAAAAAAAGTGGAAATTTTAAAATCCCAACGAGAGAAAAAAAAACGATTTAATTTGAACTAGCAGAGCACCCGGAGTTATCCGATCATAAAATACGCTTAATTTATGCAGATTTGGTATTCATTAATGTAGAGTCAATTATCTATTAGCTATTGTACCCAACATATAGTAATGATTTCAACAGTTAAAAAATATATATGACTTGGTGACATCAAGGAGAATCGAAACCAAAATATTTAGCGTTCCAGCCTTATTCGTTACCGTCTGGTCTAACTACATGGATGAGAAAACTATAAAAATTCATTTACTTTAACGTATAAATGTATGTTTGCGCATACGTAGAAGTAACATGTTTAATCCACTTACGTCTGTTAAGTTTATTTATTTTATTTTGATCACTCAAGTTGTTTTTACCGGTTAAAAAAACAAATCGATTTTGTTTCGCAGATCCAAATACCCCACATATACTAAGTTTCAACTTTGTTGGCTAAACATTAAGAAGGGTTTTGTAGAGACCGTTCCATAGACTGACAAGGTCGCTTTTACATATATAGATTAAATTTTTAAGTATTTTTGGAAGTAGAAATTGAACGGTGTAACAAAACACACACCGCTCTCTCTCTCTCTCTCTCTCTCTCTCTCTCTCTCTCTCTCTCTCTCTCTCTCTCTCTCAGCTTTAAGATGGAAAGGCATATGGAGATAAAGTAAAAGATAGACTGCTATTTTGTAACACGTTATGATCTTTTCACAACCAAAGAGACCCTATTCTTTGAATTAATGCTACCAGATGGGATTGCCTTAAGATACTAACTTCTTGACTCAAAATGCACAAAATATTAACGTTATTGTTCTTTTCTTTTCCGCGTGAAAAATTTAATTTTGTTCTTCAAAGTCATAAACAACAATTTTCCTCTACAAAACAACCAAGAAAAACATTAATAATACCCGAAGCTATAAAAAACTTGAAGCACGAGCACTTTTTCTTTTAAATTATCTAAAAAAAGATTGATATGCCGTAAAAGAAAACAACTAAACCGAGCATGTCCTCTGGAAAATTCATTAATAAAGCTAGTGTTTATTAAGAGAAATACGTTATATTTGAGAAAAGATGGCTGATAAAATAAAATGTTTAAGACAAAGAGTTCTCTTTCCTTGAGTTCTCTCTTTCTCTCTCATTATCTCCCTCTCCCCCTCTATCTCTCTCGTTATCTATCCGCTCTCTCTCTCTCTCTCTCTCTCTCTCTCTTTCGTTATGTCCTTCCTCTCTCTTTCTCTCTTATTAACTTACCTCCCTCTCTTTCTCGTTATCTCCCCCCTCTCTCTTCCTCTCTCATTATCTCTCTCTTATTTTCTCTTCCTCCTCTTTCTATCTTTCTCTCCACTTTTCTTCCTCGTTATCCTTTTCTCGTTCTCTATTACTCTATCGTTATTTCATTTTACTTCTCTTAACCGTTTCCCCCTCTCTCTTTCTTTATCGTTATCTCTCTCTTTCCATCGCACTTTCCCTCTTCTTCTATCGTTATCTCTCTTTGTCACTCATTCATTTCTATTTGTATCATTTCAAAAGTTTTTCCTATGTCCGTCATATTATTTGCTTCTTTCTTGGATTCTTCCCGCTTTCTCCTTCTCAATGAATAACGCGATGCGATCAACCAATTGATAAGTTAATATGTTTGATCTGTCTGACAGGGAAACGAATGGCTTTTAAAGTGTTTCGTCTCGTGTTCCCAGGCCATAAGCGTCAATGAAACTTGTCATTCAACAGTATTGGCCACTTAGGATCAACGTTGCAGCTTCGCTATGCCTCCCCACTGCGCCCTCTATCTACCATCGAATTGAATCTCTCAAAAATCTATGGCGTTTCGCTACAAAATCTATGAGTGGTTCTTTGTAAATCCGGGGGCGCTTTTTAGCGCTTCCCACTGCAGCAAGGTTGTACATAAGGTCAGTTAAACGCGCGTGTATGGGGGAGGGGACTTAGCTTCCTCGAGGGGCCACTCTAAAAGTTATAAAATATCCGATAATGAATCCGTCGGAATTCCCCAGTATGCCAGCGCATTTACCCTAGGCGGGTTGAATCGTATTCCTCTGACGGAGGAAGTGGCTAGGGTATATTAAAATCACAAGCGGTCCCCAGTCCCCAGTTGCATCTACATTCCGGTCAACTGAGATGACGATGTTAAGTTTTTACAGTTCCTGAAGACAGGTGTCGACGTCCTTCTCCATACAGCACCATGGTCACCCATCTAGTACTGATCAGGCTCAATGTTGCTTAACTTTAGTGATCCAATGAAAGTGGTGTATCAACGTGATTACGCCGTATATGGCATTCCCCAGTAGCCAATACTTTCTTCTGTCGAAAAGGATAATGTCTTGAGTGCATCATATAGGAATCGGACGAATTATACCCTGTTCTAACAAAGGGCTGATGGTTCGAGACAAGACCTAGGTTTTATTTGTTATTATTCTTTTTATTGTTGGAATCCTTTGAGATAAATAATTTGTATATTTATTTGTTTATTTATTTATTTGCGGACTGTTATCCTCATCTTCATTGTTTTTGTTTCACCACGTTTCAGTCAACTATTCCTCTGGCCTTCTTCAAGTAATCATGACAGGATAGAAATGCGGAGTCTTTAAACTGTATCCCTAGTAATTACTGGCTTCCATAGTTGTTGTTTTACCACGTTTCGGCCAACTCATCCTCTGTCCTTCTTCAGTTGATTAACCGCGACGGGATAGGAATGCTTCGTCTTTTAACTATATCCTCAGTAATTACTGTCTTCCATAGTTGTTGCCTCAGCACGTTTTGACCATCTAATCCTCTGGCCTGCTATGGGTAGGATTAAAACTGCTATCTTCAGACCATGCTCACCTGGGACCGTAGACCTAGGTTATCTAAATGATAAAAAAACCAGCTGGAGTTACAACTAACTGCAACCAGATGCAGAACCAGTAATTTCTGACCAGCATTTATTTATTATATAGAATTTTTTCTAGCTCTCCTGGAACATATCCAAGTTTAATATTATTAAACTAAAAGTGAGAGAAGAAATATCTTCGTAAAATATAAGACTTATTTAAATAACTGTTGCAGAGATAGTAATAGCACATTTTTATATAACTATCAGGACCTGTGGAAATTCCACGGAATGTGTAATATTTTCAATCAACAAATGTT
>NC_136483.1:179423985-179461485 GCF_053919585.1 Euprymna scolopes
CCACTATTAAATAAGCTCAATAAAAATAGACTTACACTTTCAGAGCATATATATCGATAGTAAACATTCCAAAGATACATTTATTTCATATTCATATTGTTTTATTGCTGATATGTTGCGTCTTGCACGTGTTATATGTGTATGTGTGTGTACATTTCTCTACCAAACTACTCTGTCAATTGTCAGTCTACAGACTCGAGATTTGACATAATGGGTATTGAGATTTGGGAAAATCTTTTAATCAGTTTTCAACCAGAAGTTTGGCTGTCAAGAGGTTAAAGTTGAACGATTTGACCTTTGAAAACTCTATCAAACTCCTTCGTCAATTTTGGGTCTAAACATTTGAAATTTTAGATGTGGGTTACTTGGACATGGATCAAACGTTTTAATTTGATTTGAGCCCGAAACAAATGTAAATGGGGCAAAATTGGGTTAAAAGTTTTTAAAAAATTACCTCTGCAATCTCTACCAAATTACTCAGCCAATTTTTGGTCTAAACATTTAAATTGTACATACTATGTATTCAGACATAGGTCAAGCTTTTTAATCGGTTTTTGCCCGAAATTTTGTCTGCCAGGTGGTCAAATTTTAAAAGAGTTGACCTTTGCGGTCTCTAGCAAACTCTTCGGCCAATTTTGGGTCTACACATTTGAAATTTTACATAAAGGGTATTCAGATATCCAGCAAGCTTTTTAATCATTTTAGGCGAAATCTTTGGGTTTAAACACTAGAAACTTTTGATTTAGTTTACTTGGACATGAGTCACACCTTTTAATATATATATATATATATATATATATATATATATATATGTATATATATATATATATATATATATATATATATATATATATACATATGCACATAAAGTTATGAACAGTACATAGAACCCGAGCAAAGCCGAGCTGAACTGCTAGTATATATATATATATATATATATATATATATATATATATATATATATATATTATATAATTTAAAACTAATGGTTTATTTATCGCTTATTAGCAGGGCGACCCGACGTTGCACGGGATTAAATGCGGATAAACGAATGTTCCACTCTTCCAATACTTTTATCATTATCAAAATTGGTGAACTCGCCCATTCGTCACTTAAATCAATTGATTGCCTGCTTTAGTACGGAACCCACCGCGGTGCACCTGGAAAAAGTTTCACACCTCTCCCCGCAGTGCTTCGTACATAATACATTGTAGTTTACATTGCCCTTTACATAAGCTATTATTGATTTTATTGAATATGAATTAAAATTTAAAATTCAAAAGTCCAGTACAATGGTTCACTTTTGCTCTATGCAGAGACATTCATTTTGAAAGCGCCTCTGTCTCATCAAAGAATCTACTGTTAATTTTATAGGCAGAGCCGTTTTGCTTGTGCCGTGATAAAACGTCTCAAATACATTTGTGATGCTAGATTGTATTGAACTATAAACTCTAGTCCAAATTAGATTGTTTTTTCTTTAATGTGATTTTATTACTTTTCGATACTTATTGAAGATATTCCGATACAAGGACACTCCCAGGCACAAAAAAAAATTGCTTGTTTTAATGATACTAACCCCCCCCCCCGTCATTGTATCTCTTCAAATTTTTAAGTTATAAAAAATAGGGGGCTTTACTTTTGGAACCACATACATACATATATAATTAGTTTTTGGACGATTAATTGGAAATGGAAAAATTGGAACTTTTTTGGAGTATCAAAATCGGTATAGGAATCGAAAAGAATTGTGCCTATTTTCCGATGCCAAAAACGATCCCTTTAATTTTTTTAAATAATTTTATTTGAAACAAAATCTTCCAATGCTGAAAGTAATAATAAAAGAATAAAGTTTTATTTATTTTGAACTACTAGTAAATCTAACATCTATAGATCACCCCTACGACTGAGTTTATACATTGCAGAAAATATATACACATTTAACAAGTGTGCGTGTTTGTTTGTTTGTTTGTTTGTTTTTCGGTAATTGGGAAAATATACAAATTTATAGTTAAATATTTAGAGATTTATTGAAATCGGAATCGGGAATTGTATCAGAATCGGGAAAAATATTGGAATCATCCCATTATTTATATATATGTATATATATATATATATATATATATATATATATATATATATATATATAGAGAGAGAGAGAGAGAGAGAGAGAGAGAGAGAGAGAGAGACCGACCGACCGACAGACAGAGATGTTATATGTTTTGGCTTTGCGATACGTTTTGAATGAATTCAATTATTTACGAAAGTGCATTTTTACCTAAATGCGAGTTGGGAATAATTTTCCCTGTAACCAATTTGGTACCTCCATATGGCAAGGGGCATATATTTTGTTTTTTTAAAACAGTCAGTAGATAATTATATATATATATATGAATTTTAGGGGGGGGGGTTAAGTTGTTTTTTTTTTATTTTAAAGAAAATGAAGTGAACCACTGTTTATCATTACGTTGTTATCTCACCGAAGGGGTAATAACGCCAAAAGCGACTAAGTGGAAGGTCCTTCATCCATTAGTCATCATTGGCTAATTCAAATGATCGCTTCATCTTCCCTCTATGCTTGTTAACAGATACAAGCGATGTTGACCTTACGTGACCCATGCAGATGTTGATAAAGTGAGAAAATCCATGCTTTTATTTCTACCGTTTCTAGATATTTTCTCCCATACGCATGGCTGGTTAAGCAAGAAAGCCTGTCACACGCACCCAGCAAAAATGATGCCGGCCCTCATTCCCAACCAGAACCTCTCGAATATGAATAAGAGAATCCCCTGCTCTACCTTCAACCTGAAATTCCTTTCTTCTTACCTTACGAACCGCTACCTCCAATTCTTGATTTCACCCAGACCTTTTTGCGACGAAACCCCAATGTTTTAAGCGTCCGTCATAAAAACCGCCATAACTCTGTGCTTCCAAAAACCCTTCTGCCCTCAGTCGACCCCCTTTTTTCATGTTAAGGGAGGCAACCACTTGACAAGGGACCCAAATTCTAATCAACCCGAACGCCAACGACAAAAATTTCTCGGTCAGCTCGTTAACCTTGCGTGGTATGTTTGGCCAGTTGAGCCACTGTGCGATCGATGTTTAAGGTCAGGGGTTAGTTTTCGTTCGGCACATCACTGTTCATTTATGATGTTTGGACGTTGACACGAAGATGGCAATAGGTCGTCAAAGGGATGAAATTATGCACATAATTTATTGCTGCTTTCATAAAACCGCCTGGATGCAACCAACGTTGCACGGCACCATGTTTAGTTTGCTGATCTGGCTGTATTAATCGGTGACAATGGCGAGCATTATATTTATATTCGTCAATTAATCACTCCTAGAATAATTCCAGAATAATTCATTAAGCAAATAAACATTTTAACGAATAGTTTGCATTTAAGCATAATGTTATATATTTTTACAGATTCCAAATCCGATTAATAGTCTCAACACTAGTTACGAGACTGGCATAAGTAAACTGAAGGTCCACTTTCTAGTCTTGTCAAAGTTTAATGACTATGGGATCAAATTCAATGCAAATCTCAAGTATCAAGATGTTCAAATATGGAGGGGATGTTGAACCCATAAAATAACCCCTAAAATCCTTTAAAACACTCTCCAAATAAATGAAACTTAATATCTATGAACTGATGTCTAATAATTATTGTTAAAATTCCAGAAAATTCGCAGATATTGGAATTTTCAAGAAGGGCTTCACCATTTTTACTTGCTTTATATAAAAATATATTGATCCTATGTTTGAACTTTTTAATCTTGCAGACGTGTTTCAAATTTCGAAATAATCTGTTATTTAGTTTAGGATTGAAGCCTGTACATACACGCATCCAAATTTATATGAATAGCGATGCATAACGTGCATAAGTGTATGTATTGTATATGTATATACGGGTGTATATATGTGTGTTGTTTTTAATGAGTCTATTATTTAATTTATGATTGTTAAACGTTCTGATATGTGATTCGTCTAGTGTATTCTCTATTGTGTGTTGATGTGTGTATAAATATTATTAACAATGTATAGACATCGTTGTCGGATGGAACTTCAGTAAAAACATAGCTAAAATCTTCCTTCCATTCGTCCTGAAATTAGAGCTGCTTTTCTCCGAAAGTGAAGGTCCTGGATATGACCATAAACTATATCTGATGGTGAGGCCCTAGCTTGTGGGCTTGGGGGAGTGTGGAGCCACCCCTTAATTACCATTGCTCCCTGGTCCACTCTGACGCGGAGTGGTAGTACCTGTTAGGGTCCCAACTATGGGTTAAATAGGAACAGACTTGAAAAATATATATATTCTATTAAAAAAATTTCTTCCGAATCACTGAATTCGGCATTGATATGCCGTAAAACAAAAACAACCAACCAACCATCCGAAAGTGAAAAATCTCAGACGGGAATTATATTTTGATATAATCATTTATTCATTGCTGGGTTCCGCTTCAGAATTGGCACGCTTTGTATAAGATCATATTTTTCTAAATCGCCTCCTTCTGACATCCATGCGCGTCTTTTTTTTTTCTTTTTCTTTTTTACAAGGTGGTCACCACTTATCAAGACCCGGAAGCCACTCAGGGATAAGGGTTATTGTAAGTACAGTACGTTAGTGTGGAGATTTAATAAAGTGTCTACTTAAGGAGGCGGTTCATCAGGAATTTGTTTACGTTGGACTTGAAGACATCCAGGTTGTAGTCAGGTGGGAAGCAGGCAGACGAAACAGAGTTCCACAGGCGTGCAGTTCTAAGAAAGAAGCTTTGTTCATGGAATCCGCGTTTTGATTTAGGCACAGATATAGAGTGGGGGAAATTTTTCACAGTGGCTTCAGCTAGACGGGTGTTTTTCGTGAAAGATTGGCGAGGGGGGACCAGAGATTGGAGTTCAGACGAGCATCTGCCATGGAAATAACGATAAAACAAGGACAGGCTCGCAACGTCTCTTCTGTGGGAGAGAGGTTGCAGGGTAGAGAAAAGGGCATCCCCCACTAAGCCACGAAGTCTATTTTGTACTCTGTCAAGGCAGGATAGGCTGTTTTTAGCAGCTTCTGCCCAGATATGGCAACAGTATTCCATCCTTGGACGTACTTGGCTTTTATATAGATAGAGAATTGCATCAGTAGTGAGATATCTTCTGGAGCGGTAGAAGGATCCCACCATCTTTCCAGCAACTTTGGCAACAGACTTGATGTACGTGTTCCATTTCAGATCAGGAGTGAAGGTCAAGCCCTGAAGCTGTATAAAAAGTCCATCTGTCTGCTAACGCGTTGCGTATCGAACTGACCTCCCTCATAACTACAACTCTACGTCTCAAGATCCATATTGTCCATTACGTCATCACTACTCGGAATGAAGCATTCTACTTAAACATCCTTGCCGAACCAAACACTACAAACTAGCGAGTGAATATGCAAAAAGCTTGAAAAATAAAATCCTTCCACAAAATAACTGGATGCAACATGAATACTCTTTCCAAAATCACTTGATTTGTTATTAAATAACCTGAAAAGGGTTGATATGCCGTAAAACAAAACAACCAAACCAAACTTTTGTTTTTTGAAACAGAAGTGTCTCAGTGAAAACTTTATTCACAAAAAGTGTTAAAACATTCAAATAATTATTTTTAATCTTAAAACCAAAAAGGTATTTTTTTTTTGATTTGTTTAAAAGTTGCCTCGACTGAACACAGTATAAACAAGTAACTATTTTAAGAACACTACTGCGCTGATACTCATTTTTATTATTTGATCTCATATTGTAACTCTTATATTAAACTTTTCTCTCAAGGCAAGAAAGTGTAAGCCTGACAATATTTGAATACTAGAAAATAATGGGGATAAACTTAGCAAGAGTCTGACACTTGCTGACTGTGTGGCAATGAACAGTTCAACTTGCATATTTTTCTCCCACAGGTTGTTGTAAGTAGTGATTAGTTGTCATGAGAAGTGTGTTGTTAAAATTGTTAAATGCTGTCATATATTATTGTGGTTATGTGTTACTGAACACTAGCATGAAAAACATGTCTATAATGTATACAAATGTTCCCAGCGGGCTGGTGCTAAATATTTTACGGATTCTTTTTATGCTTTTGATAGTAATAGATATGTTTTAATCAATGAGAATGGCTATATTAATAGGCAACGTCATTTTTTTTTTTGGTTGTTAAAGCTTTTTAGTAGTTACGCATTCGGGACCAAAAGATATCTAAGCAATGAAGAGTTCACAACCGAGAAATACGAAATGAACAAAATATACAAACAAATAACCTTACCAAACGTTAAAAGTTAATTTTCAACCGAAGTGCGTAGTTTTAAACTTCTAAAACTGTAATTTTTTTGTTATTCTAAAATTGTATTTGACTACTTTTATTCTGCCGAATTCGTCAATCAAAAATCGTGGTTGTATCAACCTAAAAAGTTAAAAAATAAAAATGAAAAACTTACGCTAATCTAACTGAAAACCACCCCACGAACTTACGGTTAGTGGTACCGTAAAACTTTTTTTTACTATCTTTTAATTTTGAAGTTAGTGACCACGTCAAAAAATAATAAATACCGGCCATCTTTGATTAAATCCAGTAAAGCCAAGTAAATGTAACTGAATACATTTTGGAATAACTAAAACTTACAGTTTCAGAATGTTAAAACTGTGCAGGTCGATAGAAATTTAAGTTTTATTGCGTTTGGTAACAATTATTTGTAGTATATTCGTTGTTGTTACCCGATTTCCGCTCTGTTGATTACGCTAACTATTGTTGAATTTTTATTCGCATTCTAATTATATAGTAATTTGAATCGATCTACTGAACAGGGAAATTAGAATTCTCGTTTCAAATTGTAATTGCAATTGTATAAAGTATAAAATGAAAATATTGAAAGAACACGTTATAAAAGCCAATATTTGAACGCCATAATCAAATCGTGGAGAGTGCAAATCGCTAATGCATTTCAATTTTTAATCGATATTCAACGATCAAAAAAACAAAAAATAAAGAAGGGGAAAATAATTTGGTGTGAAGTTATTTGATTGGGCAGCATCGTATTTTCTTTTTTTCTTTTTACTAAATCGTCAATTATTAAGGCCAAAAGCCACTCGCAATAAGGGTTAATGGGATGGATTATCTTTTTCTTTAATTTTCTTACCAGTTTGTTCAAGCTGGGGATGGAGCATTCTATCGGATGCCAAACATTCACCCACTAACTTAGATATTCCAACGAGAGATCATGTTAAGATTCTGACCGTCCCTTAAAATCAGTTGTTTAATCTTTCTTGCACTTGGATCACCGGGTATATTTGCCTGGTTGTATTTGAAATTATTTTTCACGAGTCCAGTTGCTCTTATAATAACTGGAATAATAGAGATCTTAATATTCCAGTTTTTTTTTGTTTTGTTTTTTTTCATGTCATACATAGGAGCTTGGTATTTCGTTATCTTTTCGCTTTCAGCTCTGTTCAGCATGCTTAAATACATATAGCACCTAGTATTGCCAAATGGTTATCCATTTGGTACTGACACCGTTTAGCGTTGCTTCGGTGATCTAGCAGAACCAGTGTGCCAACGAGATTATGCCGTATGAGAAGGTGGTATAGCGAACTGAAAAACGAAATGTGTGTTTAATATTTATTTTTTTTTTAATTAAGATTGACTTTGAAAATACCAAGAGGGGAAATCCTTGAATTATTCTGACAGCCTCGGAAATTTATTTATTTATTGCAAGACATGATACATTTTGTTTTAGGAAGCCAGTTTCTCAAGCATCGTCTCATCCTTTCAGAAAGAGTTTCGTCTATTGTCGGTCGCTTTTCGTTGATTCAAACAATGAAATCTAAGTTTAATAGGTAACCTAACCGGTTACATTTTTTCTAGTAATTATATACACTAGCTGGCTGCCCGGTGTTGCCTGGTGGTACAATACGCTTAAACATGATAGCTGATATTTGAGTTTGACGATGAATGCCCTGGAAAAGTCACTCCTGACTAATGTTTAGTTTTGAACTATGCCAACGAAGAAATGATTTCCAGCGATTTTAAATGATATTGCTTCTTTTATCGTAAATTGAACTCATTAATAAGAGAAAATTAAAATAAAATGGAAAGATACACCTTAGCTTGAACAGGGGATCATTCGATTTGTAGTCGAATGCTCTACCACTGAGCAAAATCTCCAGATGACAATAAATCTGTTTTTTAAGAAATGATTTGCTGAGATTTTATTATTTCCCCATCGCCGGTTTAACGTAAAATATTCTCCTGTAAAAATTATTTAACATCTGTAGGAGAGATAGACTATTTTTAAGATCGATTTTTTTTTTTCGATTTTCGATATTTATCGGATGAATTTCTGAACAAATATACTTAAGAACACTGCTAGACATATACATTACCTTTGTGTGAAATTTTATAAAGATAAGCTCAGCCGTTTCGGAACTTCTGAGGAGGGAACTCACACACACACACAAAATGACTTTATATAGTAGTACAGAAGAAATACCATTAATTTCTATTCTAAATGCCAAAAGATTCAATTACTACTAATAATGTTTTATTATATTATTACATTTTCATTATATTTCGTCTTACACATGTTTCGTTAGATAGCGAAATGCCACTACACAAATATTCAGAGAAGAATGAGTGTTGTTCAATATATGGAATGAAAAAGCGTTCGGAAAAGAAAAAGGAGGTATGTAATTACTAGGGCTACGACAACAGCATATTCTTTTCATTGTTTTGACTCTCGAGTATATATGTCTGATACAGTTAGACACAGTTAATCAACTGAGAACCACATCACTTTATATAAAAACATAAGATATCAAGGATACATCCTTGAGAGTCAAAACAACGAAAAGAATATGCTGTTGTCCTAGCCCTAGTAATGACATAAATTCTGAACATTAAATGTAAGTGACGTAATATTTCATACCACGTGTGCGTACATATATATATATATATATATATATATATATATATATATATATATATATATATATATATCTTAAGACTGAAGGGAGGCATGCCTCCCTTCAGTCTTAAGAGACAAGGGATACATTCTGTAAAGGTAGTTGCACGTGTGATTGTGAGTTAAGGGTTGTGCAACCACAGCTCTTCTAAATCTACACTGTTTGGGTCTAGTGGCAAGAAGTCCAGGACGATTGGAAACACTCTTGAGATAAGCGGAGAGCAATTGAAATTCCCAAGTTATGACCCATCTTAGTACCAGCCAGGCTCAACATTGGTTAACTTCGGTGATCTAATGGTAACCGGTGTTTCAACGGTATTATACCGTACCTAACATTTTATATATATATATATATATATATATGTATATATATATATATATATATGATTATTTTTTTGTCTTGATTTTTGAAAAAGAAATCCAGCAGAGTGCTCAATTAAAAGAAAAATCCGAAAATAAAAGCGTATTTATATTTTGTATTTTGTGTACAGAAAGTTGTTAGGTGATAAGAGATGAGTATTGGCTGAAGAGAGCTTGATATGGATATCTAAAACGGTCCTAATTATCGGGCTTGAAACCGACGGTACCAATGACTTATCTCATCTAACAACTTTCTGTACACAAAATACAATATATATATATATATATATATATATATATATATATATATATATACGCATACGGCATTTATAAGAACTTTTCTGCCTTTATTACCCGTGTATATGCATAATATATTCTGGTTCCGAATTCCATAAGAATCGATTCAATGGTTTCGCAGACATTCTTTGGATATTGAGGACCAACAAAAACTGAAGAACGACAAATTGAAAGTCTCTTGTAAAGAAAGACGAATCTAAAAAGAAAAACTAAAAAAGAGGAAATCGGTAAAGTCTTTACGATCCCATCGTCAAATTTTCCATTCTAGCCCGTCGTGGATTAGGTAACATTAAGGACTCCGGTGACAATCACCCATTAAAATTGTAACTAACCCTCTTGCACTCCATACGCTTACCAATCTAAGTCCTTCGCCACGCCCTTACCTCAATCCAAGTTCTTCGTCAATCCCTAACTCCATTCCCCAATCTTTCTCCCTTTACTTTAATACCTTCTCTCTTGTCACTAGCAATTCCTTTTCCTTTTTCTGCGAGAGAATTGTGAGATTCCCTGAGGGTGGCATTAGTTAAAAATCGATGTGAGATGAGGGTGGTGGGTTTAGGGTGGAGGGAGAGGGCGAAGGTGCGTATGGAAGAATACGAGGGTCCGTGGGGTTTCTTTGGAGAGGACATTGCGAAGAGAGGGGGAACTCTCAAGTCATCATGTGTGAAATAGCAGTAACATCAGTCAAGGAAGGGCGAATGGTGGGGTGAGAACTGAAGAAGAAGAAGAAGAAGAAGAAGAAAGTGTAATGAAAAGGCAGAAGAAGGAAAAGAATGGGAATAAATTGAAGGAAAATAATCAGACGAATTACAGAAAGACAACGAAAGACGATGACCGAAAGAAAAAAGACGACAACTAAAAGTAAACAAGTAGAAGAAAATAGACGAAGAAAGAAAACAAATAAAAGACGAAAAAAGAAAAAAAGGAAAAAATAAAAGAAGACGGAGAAAGAAAGAAAAAAACAAATAAAAGAAGACGGAGAAAGAAAGAAAAAACAAATAAAAGAAGAAGAAAGAAAGAAAGGAAAAAATAAAAGAAGACGGTGAAAGAAAGAAAAAAACAAATAAAAGAAGACGGAGAAAGAAAGAAAAAAACAAATAAAAGACGAAGAAAGAAATAAAAAAACAAATAAAACAAGACGAATGAAGGAAAAAAACAAATAAAAGACGCAGAAAGAAAGGAAAAAATAAAAGACGAAGAAAGAAAAAAACAAATAAAAGAAGACGAAGAAAGAAAGAAAAACAAATAAAAGAAGACGGGGAAAGAAAGAAAAAAACAAATAAAACAAGACGAAGAAAGAAAGAAAAAAAAACAAATAAAAGACGAAGACAGAAAGAAAAAATAAAAGACGAAGACAGAAAGAAAAAAAACAAATAAAAGAAGACGAAGAAAGGAAAAAAAAACAATTAAAAGACGAAGAAATAAAAAATGAGGAAAGAAGACGATGGAAGAAAGAAAATAAAAAAGAAATCAAATAAAAAAGACAACGAATAAAAGACAACGAATAAAAGAATATGACGACGAAAAAGAAGATGAATGAAAGAATGATGACAACGAATGAAATAATGAATACAACGGATGAAAGAATGAATACAACGAATGAAAGAATAAATACAACGAATGAAAGAATGAATACAACGAATGAAAGAATGAATACAACGAATGAAAGAATGAATACAACGAATGAAAGAACGAATACAACGAATGAAAGAACGAAGACAACGAATGAAAGAACGAAGACAACGAATGAAAGAATGAATACAACGAATGAAAGAATGAATACAACGAATGAAAGAATGAATACAACGAATGAAAGAACGAAGACAACGAATGAAAGAATGAAAACAACAAATGAAAGAATAAAGACAATGAATGAAAGAATAAATACAACGAATGAAAGAATAAAGACAATGAATGAAAGAATGAATACAACGAATGAAAGAATGAATACAACGAATGAAAGAATGAAGACAACGAATGAAAGAACGAAGACAACGAATGAAAGAATAATAAACGAAGATAAAGAAAAATGAATGAATTTAGAAGGAGGAGAAGATTGAAAGAAAACAAGAATGAATTAACAAGAAGAATAAAAGAAAGGAAAACTAAACAATAAAAATGAAAGAAATCCATGAAAACAGATGGATTTCTTTTAAAGAAAAAAGGGAAACAAAGGGAAACAAAGCGAAAATATAAAAAAAATATGAACAACGAAAGTAGAATAAGACGAATACCAACTGATGAAACGAATGAAAAGTTATGAATTTAAAGGAACCAAAAATAATGCGTAGACAAAAAAAAGGAAAGAATGAAATAAATATTAAAGAAGGAAATAATAACGAAAGAAAAAAGAATGCGAAAAAGAAAAATTCAAGAATAATAAAAATAAGTCATGTATGACTCATCGCTACTAAATACGCTATTGGACATATCAGCATTGTTGATATCAGAGGCATTGTTGTCGAGAAAAGATGGCCGGCATAAATATGATTTTAACACTCAATCCCAGCACCACACCTTGTCAGAGAGATGGGGATGGAGCAAAACAATGGACGTTGCGACGGCAGTGGTTTTAATGTTAATAACAGCGAAAATGGTGGTGGGGTCGCCCAGCAGAACGATAAAATATGGGAGACGAATCGAAAAAGAGAATTCGAGGTGAACATGGAGAGGGGGTGAGCAAAGACAGGGACTTTGTGGACAGAGGAAGGTGACAAGTGCCCTTGCTTTATCCTTTATTTAAAACTAGATTTTGGGAGCTTACGTATTAAATAAAGAAAGAAAACTAAATAATAGAAAGAATAGAAATATCCTGCACTCGTGAGAAAAGCTTAATTAACCCCTTTCAGACCTTACAAGCCAGTGCTGGCTTTTCAAATATGGTTTGATTTTATTTTTAGATTTTTCTATTGCATCTAAAGCTGTCTGGTACAAAATTAGCCGCCATGGAATAATACGAGGAAATCAAAGCTGCTTCAAGTTGAATTTTGAAATTAAACTGGGAGCCGGGAATGAATGTATGGAGGAAAGGAAAAAGGAGGAAAGGAAAAAGGGGAGCGATAGAAGGAAAAAGGAAAGGGGCGGGGAAACAGAAGGGTGGGGGGATAGATAGAAAACTGAAAAGAAGAAGTCGGAGGAAAGGAAAGGAAACGAAGATGAAGGAAAAAAATAAGGGAATAAGGAAAGTAAGAATAATAAAGGAAAAGAAAAAAGAAGAAAATAAAGGAAGAAAAGGAAAAATGTCGATAAAGTGAAAAGGAAAAGAAGAAACGCCAGAAAGAATAAAAGTAGAGAAATTGATAGAAGTAGAAAATAAAGAAAGTGACAGGGAATAATTGAGGAAGAGAAAAAGAGAAAATAAAGGACGATGAAGAAGAAAAAAGGTAGATAGAAAATAAAGTGAAAAGCAAAGAAGAAACGAAAAAAGAAGGAGTAAAGAAAATAAAACGAAGGAACGAGTAAACAAAGTACAGAGTGGAATGATAAAATATTCGCCCTAGAAAAGACGACATGATTCCATTTCCGTTTGATGAAAACCGATTTCCTTTCTTTTGTTGCAAATTTGGCTAGTTGTGCCGTAAATCCCAAGAGCGATAGGAGCCTTCTATCATGTCTGAAAGTGACAGCGAGCAAGATCGGAGATGCGCCGCTGTATAACGCATCCTCTCTACCGATCAAAGTTATGACAAGAGGTCTATTGCCAGCACCCTCAAAATGGGTCGCTTGATTGCCACAAATAACAGGGCATGCCCAGGGCGATGAAAACAAAGTTTCCGGCCACGGTCATAGTCTTTGATGTCGTTTCAAGTGAGGGCCACATCATGCCACCTCACATCTTCGAAGTCGGCTTGAAAGTCAACACCAAAGTATACATGGATGTGCTGAAGAGTGTGGTGATCCCCTGTTGCAATCAGGTGGCCGCTGGCAGACCCTAGGTGTGGCAGCAGGACTCGGCGCCTGCTCACATGTCCAAAAAGACCCAGGCTTCAGAAGAAGTGCTACGACTCTGCACTCTTCTCTCATTGTCCCCCTCTTCCTCCGATCTGTATCTGTTGGAATAATTCGTTTGATCATGCATCGAGAACATCACCAACATGACCTCCCACAACACCGTCGGCCTGATCGCCGCTATCCGCCGAGAATTCGCCAAGCTCCCGCCCACGCTTGTGGAAAAGGCATGCTCCCAGTTTTGAACCCGTATCGATGAGGTTATTGAGGCTGAAGGTGGCTACATTAAATAGATGTCAGCTTTGCTACATAACCACATTACATGAGTTGATTTTTTTTCAAAAAAAGATTTAAAATGAGACTGTAGTGTTGTTTTTAGGATGACAAATTTATCGTTGCCCCCTGTAAAGGTAGACGGCGAAAGAAAATCAAAGAAAATTGAACAAAGAAGGAAAATGAATAAAAGAATGAATGAAATAAAACAAAGAAAAGAAAAAGTAAAGTCGGTTTCTGTTTCCATTTTATCCGTTGTTACTTTGTAATTCATGAAAGAAAAGAGAAGGAAATTAAATGGAGAAATGAAAGAAAGAGGACGAATAAAAGAAGTAAAAGAAAAAGAAACGAAAAAGTGGGGGGAAATGAAAAAAAAATCTACTGACGATTGTTTTTATGTTTTAATTTTGAAGTCGAAAAAAAAATTTTAGTTAGTTTCTGAATGTCCATTTTAGGTGATCTCTATATTTTGATAACGATTTGAACCCAGTCTGAATCTCATTTTCTATTTGTGAATTTTGCAATCGCTATTCATATAAATTTGGATACGTGTATGTACAGGCTTCAATCCTAAACTAATTAACAGATCATTTCGAAATTTGAAACACGTCTGCAAGATTAAAAAGTTCAAACATAGGATCGATATATTTTTATATAAAGCAGGTAAAAATGGTGAAGCACTTCGTAAAAATTCCAATATCTGCGAATTTTCTGATATTTTAACAATAATTATTAGATATCAGTTCATACATATTTTATAAGTTTCATTTACTTTGGAGTGTTTTAAAGGGTTTTAGGGGTAATTTTATGAGTTCAACATCCCCTCCCCATTTGAAAATGTTGATACTTGAGATTTGCATTGAATTTGATCTCATAGTCATTAAAGTTTGACAAGAGTAGAAAGTGAACTTTGAGTTTACTTATGCTAGTCTCGTAACTAGTGTTGAGACTATTTAGATTTAGAATCTGTAAAATCGGAACTTTTCAGGGTATCGGAATTGGTATCCGAAATTTGTGCTCCTATTTTTCGATGCGAAAAAACGATACTTTTTATTGCCTTTATTTATTTGCTTTTATTTAAAACAAAATCTTCCACTGCTGAAATGAAAAATGGTTGTTTTCTGTGTCGGAATTTATCCATCTACAACTTGTTGCTGGTAAGTTTTGGATTTTAAAGTGATAGTTTAGTTCCTTACATCAAGTAGCTTGATGCATTGTCTGAAGCGATTGCCATAAAAAGCATACCAATTAAAAAGAAATTCGAATTAAGGAAAAAAAATGGACGTGTCAAAAAATAGGTGCTTTTTCTAGTTAAACTTAACAATGTATAAACAGTTGTGTTATTTATTAAATTGGAAGCCATGTTTAATTTCAAAAGAGTTTCCGGTGGGTAGTTACTATATACAAGTCCTAGACGTGGAGAATTTTCAGTGGGCAGCTGTTCTGTACGGATTCTGGATTTTATAATTTTATAATGTCTGTGTTAGAAGGGTATGTTGACGAGTTTCAGTGTGAATACGAATGTATCTTAATTATTCATTGAATAGAGTGACTATTTTAATCAACTTTTACAAATGTTTCTTTTATATATTGTTTACTTATACATGAACTGTAACGTTGAAAGGGACCCACACGTTGTATGCAGTCTACATCGTGAAGGAGACCAAGACAAACTCGAACTCTTTTTTTCGTAACGACATTTCATTCCTCATTCTCCCGCCACGCATGACTTCTCGTTACGGTTGTGATCTCTCTTACGTGATCGTCTTCTCGGACATGCTCTCTCTCTCTCTTTTATAATCTTCTGTTTCCTTACCGTGACGTCACTTCGCTCACGGCTCGGTATTTTCACGTAGCCGTCCACTCTGTTTCGCTTTTGTTTCTCGTACTTCTACAGAAACCACAGATCTGCCTACAAGTACCGACTTTTACCTTTTCCGCTGTTTCATTTTTATTAGAGATTATTGACATGTCTAGCTTCTTAACTGACGATCAAACTTACGTGTGTCTTAATCCCGTAGATTTGACAATCTCATTGAAACATTAAATTTCTCCGAAAGAGGAAGTTTCATGGGAATATCAACTTAGCAAGTGGTCCCCAATCGCATGTATATCCATGTCAAAGGAGATGACTAAATCAGTTTTTGCAGGAAGGTGTAGACGTCCTCCTGCATACAGTAACTGGTATTCCCATCTGGCACTAACCAGACAAACCGGTGGTTAACTTCGGTGATGATGACTGTATTGTCAGCATTATTATGTACATATATAATATGATCACAAACAACATATATAATATGTTCACAAACACAAAATTATTTAAAGATAAACCAACAGTGGTTAAAGAATATGCGAAACTTCTACCACACCGAAAATAAAACATGTATGCATAATTCTATGTGTGTGTGTGTGTGTGTGTGTGTGTGTGTGTGTGTGTGTGTGTGTGTGTTAGATATAGTATTTTTCTCAAGACGTTATTTGATCTGAGGGAAACCAGTAAATGTCTATTTTCATAATTTCTTCCTGTCATTAATTGTTTTTCCTTAAAATATTTTTCACACGTTATCTTCACTGAACTTTATTTTGTGATATATCGCGTATTTTATTCTCATAAGCAAAGCGGAAGCTGCACTTGGGTGCATCTACTACAATCAACTACTCAGTCAAACATGTTGCACAGGTAATACCATAAAATTAAAGTTTGCCTCATAATGCATATATATATATATATATATATATATATATATATATATATATATATATATATTGTTTGTTAGTTAAGTTCCGGTATGTATTTAAACTGAACTAAAGCGAACATTCCTTCAAAAGTGCTTAGTACGAGTATAGAGTTTTTATGCAAATAAGATTATATAACCATAGTAAGGAGTCTACGGGGATCGATCAAAGTTTCGACATTTATTCATGACTGATTGAATCGCTAATCTAGATTAAGATTCAATCAGACAGGAAAAAATATTAAAAAGTTGATCGATCTTCCTAGATTGCTTCCTATGGTTATATAATTTTTTATTTATATAATAGATATATACATGCACGTCTATACACGCACACACATATATGTGTGTATGTATATATATATATATATATATATATATATATATATATATATATATGCACGTCTATACACACACACGTGTGTATGTGTGTGTCTTTAATTCATTCAAAACGTATCGCAAAAACAAAAACAACTAAGATCTATCCAAATCGCGATATATCCGAACAGTGGAGCGGGGTTCACGAGTGGTAAGAGGTTAAGCTTCTTACCATGGGTTCCCGATTTCGAATCTCGTTAGATTCAACCACTCTGATGAGTCGTAGACAACGAAACACGTGTTAGTATATATCTAAAATATATATGTGTGTGTGTGTGGTTTTCTTGTAAATATCCAAAGAGCAAATGTTTTTCCAGTTATAGCGAGACAGATAATAATATAAATAGCACTATACCAAATATATTAAATTTAAAACTACAGTAATTACATATTTTTACTGTTTGTTGGAGATTACTACGGAGACAGATCTGTAACATATATTTTATGAGAAAATAAAAGAACACGTGTTTTCAAAAATTGTGAATTGAACTTTAAAAATAGATATATAATTTACAATCTATGCATAAGCAGTGAAAGACTGCTATTATTTTGAAGTCTACCTACTTCTAGACTAATAGCATGACCGAGTGTTGAGTGTATTTTTTCCTACTAATCAAGCCACGGGAAATATATGAATCAACATATCTCCTCTAAGAATATTAGTAAATATGATGCAGTTGTCCTGCGAGAACTCTAGCCAGTCTGATTCTATATATGACAAGCGTCTTATAATCGCCCATACAAAATAGAGAAACATAGTTACCCGGGCCGGGCCCTTCGGGGCCTGAGCAACAAGTGTCAAGTAAAGACCATATGTGGGGGAAACCCCATATATAAGTTATTGGTCAATGTAGGGGAAACCCTTCATACCAATTGTCACTATCCAGCTCCCCTACTCCGCGAGGAGTTGGTCCCCATTTCCCCAAACTCTCCACATTAAAAAACGACCTTGTGCCTAATTTGCTCAGTGGGGAAGCAAATAAATACATACAAAATAAAGAAACGCCCGCAAGAATATTACTCACCAAACCTCATCACGCTTTTCCAAAATGTGCCTACTTTGCAAATAACAAGCTACCTCAAAAAAAAAAAAAAAAAAACAATAATAATAACCTCGAGTTTTTGTAGAACAAACCAGATAAACATTTAAATAAGTTTCCAGAACATACATTTATACAATAGTAATTTGACGCGCTAAGCAAAAAAAAAAAAAAATGTGATAAACTAAATGTGACGTAAAAAACAATTTCAATCCCACTGCATTAAAAGATTCCAGTTTTCCCAATTATTCTGAAGTGTTTAAAACCTCTAAAGTTTTTAATCTGGACCTGACACTTCTTCCTAAGATAAATGAGCCAAGAAACCCGCTTATCTAAACCACAGGCTAAACATTCATTAGAGGACGGGAAATACGTCGGTTGATCCGCCGATATAGGACCAGATCTTTTTAATTATCGGTGGCGGAAGTTGAAAAATTGGAATTTTTAAAGTGTGTAAAATAGAAATTATCTAAGAGAAGAGAATATATAATAAATAATATTTAAGATGGTAGCCACTTAAATTTTCTTTTCAGTGATAAAGACATATACAATGTCAATTTTTTTTATCCTTATATGTGTGCATTTGACTGCTCGGTTAAAAGTTAAAAACTACGCAAGATACACTTATACTGAATCTAAAAATGTAATGTTTGTGACTCCAACCTGGTCACTGTAAAAACATTTCATCAAAAATCTTTAAGTTTATTATTAGTTTCAGTTTTCATATGTACTTGTCTTCCCACAAAGACAAAGTAGATATAAGGTCGGTTTTAAATGTGGCGATAATTCATTTCTCTCAAAAGTATGCATTCTGGGTTGAAACAAAAATATATTTGCCTCACTAGAAGGACTTCTCCTTTTCTTAGCGAATATGACTCCTACGTTCAAGGATGGAATACTGCTGCCATATCTGGGAAGGAGCTGTTAAAAACAGCCTATCCTGTCTTGACAGAGTACAAAATAGACTTTGTGGCTTCGTGGGGGATGCCCTTTTCTCTTCCCTGCAACCTCTCTCCCACAGAAGAGACGTTGCAAGCCTATCTTTGTTTTATCGTTATTTCCATGGCAGGTGCTCGTCTGAACTCCAATCTCTGGTCCCCCTTCACCAATCTTTTACAAAAAACACCCGTCTAGCTGAATCCACTATCAAAACCTTTCCCCACTCTTTATCTATGCCTAAATCAAAACGTAGATTCCATGAACAAAGCTTCTTTCTTAGAACTGCACGCCTGTGGAACTCTGTTCCGTCTGCCTGCTTCCCTCCTGACTACAACTTGGATTTTTTTAAGTCCAACGTAAACAAATTCCTGATGAACCGCCCCCTTAAGTAGACACTCTAAAATATCCACACTAACGTTCTGTACTTACAATAACCCTTATCCATGAGTGGCTTCCGGGCCTTGATAAGTGGTGACCACCTTGTAAAAAAAAAAAAGTTACAACAATCGCACACATGTGGGTTATACGAACGCATATTAATTTTATGTAATCAAATGCTTTCGAAAGTGTAAGTTTACTTTCTAAGATTGATTTTTGTATGTGGGCATATATATTCAAATATGTAAATATATTTGGATAGTTTTTTTTACATAGGCATCACCACTTATCAAGGCCCAGATGTCACTCGAGGATAAGGATTAAAGAAAGTACAGTAGTCAGTTGGACGATATAATAATCGTTAGTAATGAAAATTCGGTAAATTTGTTAACTTAAGTGGAACGGCTCATCAAGAATTGTTTATGTTGGACTTGAAGACAACCACATTGTAGTCAGCTGGAAAGCAGACAAACGAAACAGAGTTCCAAAGGCGTGCAATTCTAAGAAAGAAACTTTGTTCATGGAATCTATATTTAGGCTTAGCCACAGATAAAGAGTGGGAGAAATTATTGATAGTGCTTTCAGCTAGACGATTTTCTCTCGTGAAAGTTTGGCGAGGGGGGGGACCAGAGATTGGAGTTCGGACGAGCACTTGCCATGAAAATAACGATAAAGCAGAGACAGGCTCGCAACATCTCTTCTTACAGAAGAGGTTGCAAGAAAGAGAAAAGGGCATGCCTTACTAGGCTACGAAGTCTATTTTGAACGCTGTCAAGGCAGGATAAGTCTTTTCTGGCAGCTCCTGCCCAGATGCGGAAACAGTATTCCATCCTCAGACGTACCTGCTAAATTCTATGCACGTATGGAGCTCAGTTGCAGTAAATAATCACAATTTACATTGTGAATGCACAGCGTTTTTATACATGCTGTTTATTTTATTTTAATTTGCGATATATTAAGGTAAAAATGCTCTTCCGTGTAAATAATTGATTTCGTTAAAACCTATTTCAAAAACGGACAAATAAATGGATTATAGAAAAACGCGGTTCATTCCAGGACTAGCGCAGTGTTAGCTCAGTGGTAGAGTATCAGACACAGACTCCGAGGTACTAATTTCGAATTTCACTAAGTTCAGCTACGCTGATCAGTGGTAAAACAACGAAATATATGTCCATGGACAACTGAACTCTTAGGATATATGTCTCGCTCCTCGTCAAGGAGCGTCAGATTAGTGGAAAAAATTATTCCCAACTAGTATTAAGGTAAAATGTTCTTTAAAATTAAATTCGTTGAAAAGGTAATGTAGAAAAAAATTAAATGACACACACACACACACACACATATATATATATATATATATATATATATATATATATATATATATATATATATACATTTTTCCAGGTTAAATATATTCAAAGATAAAATCTGATCAATTTAATGAGGTTTATATAAGAGTGCTCAATAATAAATAGAGCATCATATGAATTTTTTATTTGTTGATATAAAGATTTTTTTTAGATCACTACACTAGTTATATGTCGGTTAATAGTTGTAACTAAAAACTACCTCAGTAGATAATTTAAAAATTTTTAATGCTAATATTTGTAACAAATATGAAGTTTAAAAGTTAACCGAAACATTATCATGACTAGTGTAACGATATAAAAGTTGATGTAAACAAAAAAGATATATATGTATATATATGTGTGTGTGTGTGTGTATAATACCTATAAATAAAAGGTGTATATATCTATTTACATAAGTGTATATATATATATATATATATATATATGCATAAAAGTGCACATAAATATATCGACATAGACTATATATATATGTGCACAAAGTGGGTGTATATATATATATATATATATATATATATATATATATATATATATATAGTATAAATGGTAATTAATAAAAACTGAAGAATGCTCAATACTGTTGTAGAGCAATTATACGTTTTATTTTTTGTAATAAAAAATAAAACGTATATATATATTTTAAAAGTGTGTTTGTACACACACACACACACACACATTAGGTTAGTGCTAAAATAATGTCGGTTTCTATCATGTGTATATATATATATATATATATATATATATATATATATATATATATATATATGCACACACACACACGTCAAAAAGATTTTTGCACCTTCCTTATATTTGAGAGAGAGAGAGAAAGCTGAGTTCTTCAAATGTTGTCTTTATTGTAAGACTTCTTCTAGATGAATGGAATTAAGAAAATAAAATACCAGTACAATATTTGAAAATATATTTTGTTGTAATGAAATATCATAGGATTTTTTTTTAAGTTATAGCATTGTGAAAGAGGGTAAGAATTGATTTGTAACTTTTTTATCTATCTCGGCAGAATACTATTTCTATTCTTCTCATTATATATATATATATATATATATATATATATATATATATATATATATATATATATATACATATATATATATATATATATATACATATATATATATATATATATATATATATATATATATATATATATATATATATCGCTGATGTAAATGCTGTTTAGAATTTTGGGAACCATTTAAACCATACACGGTTCTTGTATGTTATCGTAAACTCTGTGTACGTGTTAAGTGTGTAACTTGCTAGCAATGTGATACGGAACCATCGAAGAGGCGGTGACATCGTTAACGTCGAAAAAAGAAAATAAGCGAAGAAAACCTTAAATGTTTAAAATGATGGATGACCAGTCGAATGAAGACATGATTCTAAAAACAAATTCTCGCGATTTCGAGATACAAAACGCTGTTGTCAATTGGGCCAGCTGTCCGGCTAAAACGTACATAGCACGCAGTACGATCTCTTCTGTCTACTGGGAGTTCCTTTCACATATGTCAAACATTGTCTCTGCTGTCTTGCTTCCTTTCTCACACTGGATGCATGCGTGCGTCTAACATTCTTCCGTAGAGACATGTGGTTCTTGAATTTTCCCACGCGTTCCTCTGATAAAAAGTGTTTTGCTCTGGTTTTGAAGCACAAAACGGTCATGATACTTGACTTGCAGCTTTTAAACTTTAAACCGTCGAATGGAAAATAATTTCTGGCTTGACTTACTAATCAATACAATAATCTCACGTCCGTAATTATTTTTCAAAACTTTCGAATAAACTATTGATATATTAAGCATATATAACAAAATATCAAACATACCGTGGGTACACAGTCATTCAAGTCTATACGTAAATTAGATTAACGCGGAATATTTGTTTTATTAAGAACTTGTGTCTATCGTAAAAATAATATTTATTTATTAAGCTATTACGTTAAGCATCCTTCAATTAAGATTGGGCTGCTTTAAGAGAGTCATAATTAGTTTTCGACTGTAGCGTAATACAATATTCTGTTGTTGAACACTATTTGACTAGATTTCTAGATTTCTCCGCTTTCTTCGACATCTTCTATAATATAAATCTCACCTGCCTGTTTAAATGTACGTATGTTTATATGTCTGCCTAAAACCTTTGACAGGCGCGTCAGAACGGGACGAAATCGGTATCGTTTTAAACCTCGAACTTTCGGATGACATATATTGAAAAATTGGCCAAAAACAGTAATTCTTTCACCTTCAACGGGGCAGTTTTGTACAAAGTGGGGTCTCTTTTTTTTTCGCAGATATTTTCGGAAGTCATCCACTCTTTTCGATTGACTATCCTTAATTTTGACGTTCATCACTTCCGGTTTTGCGATGGACGCAACAGCAAAGACGCCACTTTTTTTTACGTTATCATTCTCCTTCGCAGTAGGGGTTCAAGCCTGCCTGCCTACTACCATTTTTTTCTTTTTTTTTCTTTTGCTGAACACACACCTCCAAACACCCGGGCAACGCCGGCACCCAGGTTAGTTATATATAGAACTTAAATATTTTCCTTTCATGTTGATAGATTTTTCTTTAGATAATCATAACACAGGACATTCACTTAGGGTTAATACACAGATTTATTTACAAAGGGGATACAAGGCGAGAGTCTGTCTCTCTCGGTGTCTTGGAAGTGTCTGTATATTATTGTACGGAGGGGTGCTAGGTCATTCCATTATAACACATATAACAATTATTATTGACCTAGAGGTTTAATACCCGTCTACGGGGCCTAAGATGATTTTTGACTGGGTTAGAATCTTTCGACTGGCAGTAATTATCACTTTCTACACTAATGATTGCGTAAGCGTAAAACAAGTGTCTGTAGGTAAAAATTATATATGTGTGTGTGTGCGTGTATTTAACTTCACCACAGAGGTTTAAGACAAAGTCAAGTGGCGTTGTGGCAGGCCATTGCACTATGTGAAGTGCATTTTGGCATGCAAAAATGCCTGAACCCGTCGGAATTACCCTCAGTCAATTAATTAGCAATAAACTAATCACTTTTTAGAGAGAGATTAAGCCTGAAAGAGTGAACCTCCTAGAACCGAACAAGATGATACCTCAGCTCAAAAACAACAAAGACGTTGTCAGCCTGATTGTCGGATATGTATCCTCGACTGGTACAAGCAGCATATACTCAAGCAGTGCCAGGTGTGCTCTTTATAAAAAGAAAGATGGAAGAATCTACATGAAAACAATAATTTTAAATAATTGCGAAGCGATAGCGTTTTGGCAAAATCTGTTATTTTATAATATGTAAGGTGTTTTAATATTAAATAAAGTTCAAAATAGGTTAATATGCCGTAAAATAGTAGAAATAACAAAAACGGCGTCATAATTATTCGCTACCACCTTGCTTTAAAATATGGTAAGTAGTTTAGTGTTCACAGCCTGTGTATTTTATTTTTAATTTTACATTTTTCTTTCTCCTTATTTGAACATTTACACTTTCTATATATCTAGTGTTTTAGGGAACAGAGGTGTGTCTATGTTTGGGGGTCTTGTTTAGAAACTTTCTTTTTTTCTTTCTTTGTCTTTGTTTTATTTTTTGCTTTTTGTTTTTTGGGTTGTTTTTTTTTTTTTTTTGTATCTTATCTTCTCAGTTTCTCGTCTATTTTTATTTGGCTTCCCATTTATTCTTCAGACTTTATCTTTACCCATTATATTCACTTACAAATAACAAAAGCAAAGCAAAACAAAATCATCCCCAAACCTCATTTAAAAAGAAAAAAAAAATTATTTATTTCCATTTTTTTTTTCACCCCATCTTTCTTCAACCCTCTCCTCCAACCTATTCTCCGTCCCATTTAAAATCATCTCCTTCGCTTGTCTCATCACTTTTCCAGCCTCTTTTCTCCAACAACCATCTAGCCCCGCCACTTACCATTGCTCTGCCTGATTCATTCGGCTACCCCCATTCGGTGTGTCTAACCCCATAACCACGTTTCCTGTAACCCTTCGAAAAGTACTTTTCCAGATCCTTTGAGGATTTCAACTGTCCAAAATTGGCCCCTGTTATTTTTTTGTTTGTTTGTTTTTTGTTTTTTAGGTTACCCACGGAACACTTCATATTGTCCCAAACTTTTCTTTATCCCCACCAATATCAATTTCTCCAAAGTAAGTGTTTACAACCCTCATATATATATATATATATATATATATATATATATATATATTAATCATACACGCACAGATCACACGCTGTTGATAGGATTCTTCGGTGGTTTGAAACAAAGTTGGAATTCCAAAACTCGTTTACTAGTTTGGTAATACAATTATCAACTGTAACTCGTCTGTGAAAACAACTATTTATACCTTCAAGCCTAGAGATATTTTAAAAGCTACATGATGGTAATAAAGATGGTGTTGACTTGATTACCTCCCTTGCGTATTGGAAGTTGAGGAGCTACTAGAAATGCGCGTTTTGATACCGGAAATAAAAAGAGCGCCCGGTGGAAAACAAAGCATTTTTTTTTTTTTACTCTGACGCTGTTTCTTCTTTTTCTTTGGCTTTGTTTCGAACTCGCGTGCGAAGCCTTTAGACTAAAATAAACTGAAAACGAATGTTCTTTTTTTATCTGTAAAACGTTGTCTTAGTAAAAAGTGAAGGATATTGATGTTCCTCCCCTCAATTAATCAGTAAACTAGGACATCTAGTTTGGTGGAGTATGCAGCTTAATTTTGTTAATTGGAGAAGGAGCATCAATCCTCGTATGAGCCAATGTTTAGCCGTATCGAGTAGACTAAACGGTAAAAGTCTTGTATCATTAAAATACAGGGTGAGCCAAAAGTCGAAGCGTAAGAGGCAAACTTCAAAGCTGTGTAAATCAAGAAGAAAAACAATTTGAGCACTTTTTTTTTACATTTTCACCCCAAACAAGGCACATTGCCACTTTGATGTAGGAGGCTACTATCAGGGACATAAACTACAGGGGTACTATGTGGGGAGTTGGGCAGCAAGATGTCGGTTCATGTTACACTTGAACTTCTGCATGTCAGTACAGTTAGGGAAGCAGGAACTCGGAAGGGAATTCCAAAGTGTAGCGGTTCTAGGGAAGAAACAACTGGAGTAGAAGGCTCTCTACCGTGAAGGGGTGGGATTTAGCTGCTTGTCGGGTTTGTCGGGGGTATTTACGTTGAGGAGGTACAAGTGCTTGCAGTTCGTCGAAGCATTCACCGTTAAAGTACTTGTAGGACAAGCAGAGGGGTTCTACATTTCGTTGATGGGACAGAGGTTGAAGCTTAGATGACAGTTCAGGACCTATCAGGTTGGCGACTCTCTTTTGAACCGTGTCTAGGAGCGAGAGACTAGTAGCAGATGCACCAGCCCAAACTTGCATTGATAAATAAAATTTAATTTTCATTGATATAATATATAATAGTATGTCTGTCTGTCCCAACATTTTCAAACTCGTTATGTATCTGCCAGTATTCTTAGATAGGTTTTGTATCAGTATGACTTGGATAAGTATCGATAAATGAAAACTCCGATAAGAGAAAGAACAAGCAAGTTTAACTAAAGTTAACATCTTAGACAGCCTAACATCACAAGGGCATTTCAGGGGTTTTATTACTACACAAACAGAAAGACCCGGCATATAAAAATAAACATATGTTTTCTGATATGACAGGCGCGTTCGAAATTTATGTTTCTGTATAAAGCACACCCAAACCGTGATACCTGACTTTTACATTTTAAACTTTAATTCTGACGAAGTGGATAAAATTGCTGTTTTGTAGGCCGGAGTCTATCCATCTAACATCGTTGACTAGTTTTTGATCTTGTAATAGTATTTTTAGGGCCTTACATTAACTGGTTTCATGCATTGTCTGGGTCGATTTCCATGAAACAAAAGTCTATAAAGTTATAAGGATCATACAACTTTATATATAGACATAATTTGAGCGCTTAAATATGACTTGGAATATTAAGGATTTTTTTTTTCATCAAATCATATCACACTCCGTGTGTGTGTGTGTGTGTGTGTGTGTGTGTGTGTGTGTGTGTGTGTGTGTGTGTGTGTGTGTGTGTGTGTGTGTGTGTGTGTCCGTTTACTTTTTTTTCCAATCAAGATGGAAGAATTTTCTCATTTTTTTCGCGGGTTTTTGTTCACACTTCTTTTGTGACTACCAATTTAGATCAACCAAAATTAACTTTGATTGACTTGAAGATGCTTTCTAATTACCTAATTATCATTTCGAAGCACACACGCAGTGCGCGACTCGCCATTTTGTGCAGCACACTAGTCATTAGATTGTCTGCAGTCGAACTTCCCAGAATTTTTTTTTTATTTCACATAAAAAAATACGCGAATTATTTACATTCTTTCATATTATTTATCAGCTGAATTGGTATCAATTCTCTTCTACCGAACTGGTCTTTTATAAAAGATATTCAGATTTGAAGAAAAAAAAATGGTTTGAATTTCAATAATTATGGTTCCGACACGATAAACACTTTAATTTAAGCCGAAGATTCACGTGAACAATGGCTCCATATCCCAAATTGTAACTTCTAATTATATTGGATTGACCGAGGAAAAAATCTAAGAATTTATTTGGATAATTGAACTGAAACTAAATAAACTTGTGATAAGTTACAATTTTTTCGCTGTGGATTTAATGTTGATAGAGACTGAGATTTCGATTCTGGCAACTGCTTTTCTAACCGCAATCAAGTTGTGATACAACGAAACGGTCTTTGTGTGCATAATTATATGCTCCCTTTACTCTTGGGTAGAGCTCTCGTAACGAAATCGCCTACTGCCATTAGCTATTAACGCATTGCTCGTCCGTAAAAACAATACGAGCTCTCCGGCAATTGATAATGTTTATAACAAGTTTACATTGAGATTTTGCATACATTCAGTAAGTGTCAGATTATAGCGTAGAAGCGAGAATGACGTACTGCCCACTTTAAGGTCGAGTTTTGATCCCGCCTTAAGACGCTTGTTTGTCTAGTCGAACTAAAGAGATTTGGGATAGCAAAAACTATGTCCGTTGATGGCATATGCGAGGTGTCTTCAATAATTTCCAGATTTTTTTTGTACAGGTATTTACAATTGTCGTAGACTCTTGAAAATTCAGTATTTTATTGCTATATATTTTATGAGTTTAAAGACTGATCAATGTTGATGATTCCAAATTCAAATAAACAGTTACAACAGGAATTGGAATACACTCCACTAAAGCCCGATTGTCACAGCTGGTGAATTTCAAAAATACAATGTGGACGTGAAGACACTTTAGAAGAACGATATGCAATCAAATTCTATTTTGAATTTAGAAAAAATGTCACAGACACGTATGAAATGCTTTCTGGCTGCTTTTGAACCATCTTGCATGAATTGAGAATTAGTTTTTAAGTGGCATAAGAGATTCAAGGAAGGCAAGGAGTCTGTGAGGGATAAGAAGACGTGTAGTGGGAGTAAGGAAGTCATAGCACCAGAGTTGATTGGCCAAATAAAGAATTTCATGGATGAAGACTGTCGTGTGTCTATAGAGACAAGAAATTTACAGTTTGATGTCAGTGCAATTATTCACGAAGAACTGAAGACGTGGAAGATCTGTGCGAAGTTTGTCCCAACGGTTCTCCATCCTTGTCACAGATTATTTGACCAAGATAGGCATCAGGACAGTTTCTCATCCTCCCTATAGCCCTGACCTTGTCCCCTATGAGTTTTGGTTATTCCCTAAGATCACAAGGGTCATTAACACGTTCACACAAGAGAACTTTCATAAGGCCTTCAAGAAATTGTTGGAACGGTACAACAAGTAGATTGAAGCCGGAGGAGATTACTTCAAAGAGGACTTCATGTGTGTACTATTAATAAATGCCCATACGTAAAAAGTCTGAAACTTATTTAAGCGACCTCGTATATTTATATATCTGTCTTTACTAGTGCACCATTTGAAACCAATTGTAAATATTTCATTCATAAGCTTTTTCTAGATACAAAACTAAAAATTTCCAATTTATTAGTATAAACTAATAAGCATTAATAGCTTAATAATATTTATGTTCCTTGTATTGATCGGACTATTGTTCTTATCTTCAGTGTTATTTGTGCAACGTTTAGATCAGATTGGCCTTCGACCGTCTTCAGGCACGTTGGATGTTGTTTGGAAAAGAAAAAAGTTACTGGTTCCGTAGAACTTTAATAATGCTATCAAATTATATATATATATATATATATATATATATATATATATATATATATATATATATATATATATATATAAAGTCCATAATTAAATTAAAATAAAGAAAAATAAAGAGTCATTCACGGGAACCAAGGAAATTAAAAAAAGAAATCAAGTAATATATTTAACCAATCCGTCAGCCATTCTCTTCTCGATTTTGCCTCTCAGTAAAAATTTAATACCGACCAAACTATTGCATAGATAGAAACAAATGATACAAAATATTAAAACTTTATAAAACCAAACATTAATTTATTATATAGTTGTTGTTTTGTTTTATTTAATTTTTACGATAAATAGGGTTTATAATGTTTTTTTTTTTTGGCTCGTTTGTCGATATTATCTATAGAGTACTTCAAAGTGCTTTATTATTGATTTTTTTAATTACATTTTCACTCCAAACAAGGCACATTGTCGCTTTGATGTAGGAGGCTACTATCATGGACATAAGCTACAATGGTACTATATGGGGAGTTGGGCAGTAAGATCTCTGTTCACGTTACACTTGAACTTCTGCATGTCAATACAGTTTTGGAAGCAGGAACCCGGAAGGGAATTCCAAAGTGTATCAGTTCTGGGGAAGAAACTACTGGAGTAGAGGGCTCTCTTACATCTAAGGATCTCTACTGTGAAGGGGTGGGATTTAGCTGCTTGTCGGGTTTGTCGGGTGTATTTACGTCGAGAGAGTACAAGTGATTGCAGTTCGTCGAAGCATTCACCGTTAAAGTTCTTGTAGAAACGGGCAGAGGGATTCTACATTTCGTCGATGGGACAGAGGCTGAAGCTTAGATGACAATTCAGGACCTATCAGGTTGGCGACTCTCTTTTGAACCTTGTCTTGGAGCGAGAGACTAGTAGCAGATGCACCAGCCCAAATATGACAATACTCCATACATGGGCGAATGGTGGCCTTAGAGAGGTACAGGATACTTTCGGGCTTTAGTAGCTTTCTAGCACGGTAGAGAAAACCTAACAGTAATAAGTTTGAATGGCATTAAGAGTATTGTATTTTATTTTTAATTCTTCACATTTATGTATTTGGAAGATAAAGAATTAATTCTAAAAAGGTTAGAAGGAATAGAAAGAGGGGAGAGGAATAAATAACAAGAGGAAAAAAGAATCAAAGAACAACGAAAATGAGGAAAGAACTAAAGAAACAAAGAATTATAACAAAATATATAAAGCGAAAATATTAGTAGAATATCAAAAATAATTATATATACATAATAAAATCGATACATACTAAAACAGACCAGTATGAAAAATTATATATAAAAATGTATTAATAATAAAAAGAAAGATAGTATTATAAAAAACGAAATAATCATAAAAAGTAAACAAAAAGTAAATGTATATAAAATGAAATTACCAATAATACAAAAATAAAACATAAAAATAAAAAATTAAATTAACAATATAAAAAAAACATAAAACTTACTAACATGGAAACTAAATTATCTTCTATAATATAAATCTCACATGTCTATTTAAATGTATGTATGTATGTATGCATGTATGTATGTATGTATGTATGTATGTATGTATGTATGTATGTATGTCCAAAACTTTTAGACAGAGGCGACGGATGTTCATGAGACTAGTATCGTTTTGAAGCTCGACCCTCAACACACACCTTCAAACACCCGGGCAACGCCGGTTACCCAGGCTAGTCAACAATATATATATATATATATATATATATATATATAGAGAGAGAGAGAGAGAGAGAGAGAGAGAGAGCTAGATAGATAGATCATCAATAATACAAAAAGATAAATATAAAAAGAATTATTTTATTCCATATAATCAACGAAATCATCAAAAAAAGAATAAAAACATAAAAAATAATGACTGTTTTTATATTCTTAAATACGAAATAAAAACACAAAATGGCCGGTAACGACTTAAAATCGAATTCATTTTTCAAAAAGTTTTCCTTCCAGCAATAAATGTCGCAGTTGACCCGTACAGACCTTTATCCTCGTGTCAAAAACACCCCACCTACCATCTGCACCCTCGGCGCGCGTGTAGAGTTCAGTGCGGCAAGGACGATATTTGTGTAAATAGTTTGGAAGTTGTTTATTTTAGCCCTTGACACATACAAGTGAAGATACGAGGCGGACATTGTCCAGTTGGGGTTGTCAAAAAGGACACTGGACTTGTCACGGTGGAATAATAAATAAAAATACGATAAAATAAATAAATAGCCGTCTAAACCCACCTCCACTAAATATTTACTTTGCGATCAAGGGCAACGAAAACATGTTTGACATAAGGCATGAGGTTACGCGTCTCGAGCTTGGTTGGTTGTCTTTGTTAACAACATTTTCGTCGCGCCGATGCAAGGTCAGATCTCGTAGAAGTGCTGAGCTGTCATTATCATGGCGACAAATATCGGAAATCGAGAGAATTTTATCTGAATGTCTAGAAAGAGCAAAGATTTGCAACGATCAATTTCAAAGTAGATGTTTAGTATTGTATTAGCTGAAGTATGCAAGCAAAGAAATTTTTTTGCTAATATGTATGACGTACGGGCATATTAAACTGCTCCTTTCAAAATGAAGAGGTAATTCCTGGGAGGAGGATGATATGGCGAACGAACATATGCTACATTGCACCTATCCCCAGAAAAAGGAAGAGGTAATTCCTGGAAAAATAGTATCTGAACAAAATGGTTAAGTTTGTTTTTGTTTAACGGCATTTCAACCTTGGAGGTGGTGGTCATTTTATGCCAAGAAAAGGTTTAATTGTTTTTGTTGTAGATTTCTGGAAAAGTTCAATTTCTTGAAAAGTTTGTTTTAAAATAAAATGTTTTTAATTTCTTAAAAGTAAAATGTTTCAAATTCAAGAGAAAAGTTTGTTTGTTTGTTTTTTTTGTTGTTGTTTTTTTTAATATTTTCAATTTCTTGAAAAGTTTCTTTACAAAAATAAAATGTCGGGTTCTTTGAAAAGCTTCAAAGTTTTTCTGTATCAAGTTCTTTAAGTCAGGAAGCCAGTATTTTCAGACAGGGACATAGGAGAGAGAGAACAGAGGTTCGATTATTTTTGTTATTATTATTTATTTTGGACATTACAGAACATGGTCACATTTTGCAAACAAAAAAACTTATGTACGGTGTATTTAAATCAGGAAGTCGACATCTTAAGACAGTCTGATCTAGTAACACCAGTGACAATAGAATAAATACCCCCTTAAAAAGGATACATCATACTGAACAAACACATAATGCATTGTTCGAAAGGAGGAGGCCACGTGGTATAACTACAGTTTAGTGGCTTGAATACGCTGAACAATTCTGTATTGGCGATAAATATTGTTTTATCTTTTTCTTTTTTAATTTTGTAAGTATTAGTAAATCGGGAACTACTTTAAATTAAAATATCTTCTCTTCTTCTATCTATCTATCTATCTATCTTCTTCTATCTATCTATCTATCTATCTTCTTTCTTCTATCTATCTATCTATCTTTTATTTTCTATCTTCTTCTATTTGTTTTTTTCTATCTATCTATCTATCTTCTATCTATCTATCTTCTATCTATCTATATTCTCCTATCTATCTTCTTCTATCTATCTATCTATCTATCTTCTTCTATATATCTATCTTCTATCTATCTATATATCTATCTTCCTATCTTCTTCTATCTATATATCTATCTTCTATCTATCTATCTTCTTCTATCTATATATCTATCATTCTATCTTCTATCTATCTATTCTATCTTCTATTCTATCTACTTCTATTTATTCTATCTTCTATCTATCTATATTTTATCTATCTTCTATCTATCTTCTTCTATCTATTTATTCTTCTATTCTATCTTCTATCTATCTTCTTCTTCTATCTTCTTCTATCTATCTATCTACTCTTCTCTTCTCTATCTAAATAAAATGAACTAATTTTTCCCCCTCCGACTTTGACTTTAATAGGATTAAAAAGCATGACATTACATGCAAATGTAATGCGTACAAACTGTAGCACATTATCTGAGGTGTGCTATAGGCCTATTAGCTCTACACTTCCTCGACAATGGTACATTGCTATTCCAGTGAAAGTCCACTGCCAAAATCGGTTAGATTCAATGGAAATCGCAACATCTTTTCTCTCTATTAGATTCCTCCTTTCCCCGCTCCTCATTTACACCGCAGCGGATGCGTTCAAAAGTAACAGTACGAGGAAACCCCGGTTTGGAATCGTACAAGGTTACTTATGCCGTTTGTTGTTGTTTGTTAAGCTACACAGATTATTTCGCGTTTCATCCACGCTAGGATTCGCCAGGCTTACCACACACGCCTCTAAAAACCCGGGTAACGCCGGGTACCCCCGCTAGTATTTAATAATCTTAAATATGTACATATGCTGAAATATAATTTATATAACTCACTATGTATGTATGTATGTCTGTCTGCCTGTTTCAATATTTTCAAACTCTCTCTTCTGAAATTAAAAGTCACAGAGCGGTGCTCGGAGCCTCAAATGATTGGATTTTTTATTGATCGCTCTTTTATGGGTCTTTACCCGGTTAAAATAGTTTTTAAGGGGTTAAAATAGTTTTTAAGGGGTTATAATAGTTTTAAGGGGTTAAAAATGGGTTAAAATTGAAAAAAAAATCGTTATACATTTTGTACATTAATCTTAGTTTACTTTTAATCAGTTCGTATGCGTGTCACGTTGGTACAGTGGTAACGTCACCAGCTTTGAATACTACAGCTTTGCTTTCTGGCACCCAAGTATTCTTCTTTTTTTTTTGAAATCGCGACTCTAAAATAATATATACGACAGCTGGACAAATAAAAATATCATATTTACGCGTATTTTACGAGCGATCAAAACCGGTCACCCCCTCCCCCGCAATTAGTATATACGAAATTTGGACGAATTAAAATATCATATTTATACGTATTTTACGACCGGGAAAGCTGTCCCACCCCGCTAGTAATCGCTAAAACACAATGGAGTCTTCATACCAACGGAAGTTACCGATTACTTCAGCTAGTATACACATTTCAAGCGTCTTCTTAATACAAAAGTAATACTGTTATGGTGTTAAATGGTAATAAAACAAAAGGAACACTTTTAGAAAGAAACATATATTCACGTATATTACAGGCAAGGCGGGTTGAGCAATACCATTCCTCAGCTGTGGGGCGTTTGCACACGATCTCCTTGGCCGTGTACTAATCTCTGACATCGGGCACCGGTACTCGTTACTGGAAGTGACGTCATGAGATAGTCCATTAATCCCATGGAGAGGCGTCTCCAACAAATACTAAATATATTTTAACTCGAAAATTTGTTCTCATTTACTAATATTTAACAAAAACAACAAGATAAACCAATAATTATCGCCAATATACAATTTTTCCTTATATTATGTGCAGGCTACTTAACTGCAGTTTTACTAGTAATGCTTGTGGCAATGGCTTCCTGACATGGAAGAGAAACAATACCCCCTTAAAATTGAGCATTAAATTAAAGAACATTAGTTTAAACTAGGATATGAAAATTAACAGAGCGTAGTAATAGTATAGTTTCGACTTCAGAGAGAGCAATACCAAATCTCCATTATTAACGATTTGACGAGAAGTTCTAGAAATTAAGAATTCTTATTGTCATATTCTTATTTGCATATTTCGGACTATTGTCTTCACCTTCGTTGCGTTGAATAGAACGCAACACAACAGAGATTAGGACAATAATAATGTATTCCTGTCTGTTTTTTTCCTATTTACTTGCTTCCCCACGAGGGCAGAGTTAGACACAAGGTCGGTTTTTAATGTAGGGAAAATGTGTTTGTTCACAATTTAGTTGATATATACAAATTGTACACACTTTCACAAATAGATTTTAATACTGAAATCAACTCATACTTTCATAGCTGCATGATTTCTCTATATATTATATTCAAAAAGAATCAACATTCAAAAGGTTATCTCATTTGCATATTATATTAAATAAAATCGGTTTTAATAATTAGCTCTAAATGTTTAAGTGAAGTTAGTAATAGAACTGTTTTAAGTATTCTATTTAGAAATATTATATAAAGTTGGTTTATTTAATGTATTTTTAATTATTAGTATAACCAACATCAGCTGCGTTTAAAAACGGTTTTTATTTAACCTATCAGTTTTTTTTAACCTATCAGTTTTTTTTAACCTATCAGTTTTTTTTAACCTATCAGTTTTTTTTAACCTATCAGTTTTTTTTAACCTATCAGTTTTTTTCCGGTTTTGTTTTCTTTAAGCTATGAAAATTTATTTCCATATTTGAATTTCATAGATGAAGATGGTTATGTTTTATGCTTTCAATTTTCAGAAAACTCGTAACAACTTAGGATATTTGGTATATCTTAAATAGTATATGACTAAACACTCCGCTCGAGAATATTTTTTTAAATCTGGCAACACCGGATATGTACAGCTAGTACTAGATATATTTTAACTTGAATTTTTTCCTCATTTACTAATATTTAAGAAAAACAAGATAAAACAATATTTGTCGCCAGTACACAATTTTTCGTCATATTATGTTCAGGTCACTTAATGCAGTTTTACTGGTAATGCTTGGGAGAATGGCTTCATGAGAACAGGAAATATACAACACCCCCTCAAGTTGAGTATTCAATTACAGCCTACAATAGGATAATAAACTGAACAGTTCATTAAAAAAAAAGTTATAGTATAGCTTCGACTTCAGACAGAAATACCAAATCTCCATTAGAAACGATTTGACAAGAAATTCCAGAAATTAAGAATTCTTATTTTCTATTATTTCCGTATTTGGGACAATTGCCTTCATCTTCGATGAGGAAAATAGTCCGTAATATGTAAATAATTTCAGGGTAAACTACCTAAGATTAAGGAGCCACCCCTCATACCTCTTTTCTTATTGAATTTGTTTGTACTAGTGTTTTGTTTAATTTTCGATTTTTTGAGAGATTGTTTGTGGAATGCTTTTATGATAGCCGTACATTTTCTTTTAACTGAACAGAGTGGACACATTGTTTTTAACAAAAAAAAGCCCTTTTTAAGATAAGTTAAAAACACAAATAAACTTATCCAAATAGATAAAAGAGTAACTTATATTGCCTTTGGTAACATTTATTTGTTGCATATTTGCTTTTTTGGACCCTTCTCTTTACAGTAACGTATACCGTGTTTTAGTGGAGAAAATTGTTCGAATTTTAGGGGAAATAACAATTAGCTGTTTTAAGCTTTTCATTCAGAATATATCATCTAAATGTTGACGAAATGGGAGAGAACAACAACACGTTAATAGTTTATTATTGTACTCACTAGGAGTTCTCATAGAGACCATTATCAGTGATACTCACTGAAAACAACTTTTAATCCGGGTGACAACAAGTTTCTTCGTATATCTCGTACACAAAACCTCTTTTGATAAGTTTTGCAAATGAATTTGCGTGATTGCTTATCATTGATTTTTCGTTATCAACAACCATTGATCTTAACTGGAATTTAAGTGACAGCAAGCCTCCCCAAGGTCCCAGTCGTCTCCGTACTCATCCATTGGAGGTCTTCTTAGTGCTTTCCCTTTTTAGTGCTTTCTATCCTTCTTGGTCATTCATTACTATTTGGTGTGGCGCCAGCTGATGCCTACACTGTTTGTTTTAGTGGGGCTGCATAGTTTGATTATTATTTGATCTCAGGTTCCAAATATTTGTTTGTTTGAGTTATTTATTCAGTGCAAACGTTGTAAACATGATTATGTTTGTAATTATTTTTTCATACGAAACCTTCCGACTAGCAACGTATCTTCATACTGCCAACGTCGGATGAATATAGCTACAGCAGTAATAACCTCTATTAATTAAGGCTAATTATACAAGAACATATAGATGTCAACCGAGCCCCGCAGTTGAGTCCAAATGAGCCCACACTGACAGATTTTCCATTAGTCACTCACTTGAAGTTTCATTTCCCGTAGGACTTTATGCACCTCGCGTCGGTTCCTACCTACAGTCCATCGTATTTCTAACCCCACCCACAACCTCCATCTCGAGCTCCCAGATGCTTATTAGTAGTAACACTTAGGGGCTAATCGCCAAGAAACGTGACACGTCTCTGGCGGTGACAGGGTGTCCCCCTAAGGAGGTTCATATCGAAAGATTAACGTTTTCAGTCGCCTTAAGCTGTTAACGTCTGTTTTTCAAGATGGCTGACAAGGTCTGTCGTTTCTGGTAAAAACGGCGCGGTCGTGCGGTCGATTGACTTGCTTATTCTGACCGCCGTCTTATCTACTTCGTTCAGGGTCAGCTTGCCCCGTTCTCTATCGCCCCATTTCTCAAACCCTGTGTTCCCTTTTAAATGTTTTCGGGTGATCAGCATCGATAAATCGAAGCCGATCACATTGCTTCGCTTAAGGCACAGCGTATAGTTTACCTATTCTCTCTGAAACGATCGATATACTTTTCGATATTTATTAGTTTTTGGAGACAGATATATTTCGTTCTCTTTGTTTAATCACAACTCAATTTTGTCCTACTTCTTTTTATGAATATTCTAAACAAGTATTTCTATAACCATGAAAATTAA
>NC_136483.1:179463985-179483985 GCF_053919585.1 Euprymna scolopes
GGACCCCCGTGATGATTAAGGAGTGCTCAATGGTGGAAAAAGCTGATATATAGTCTGTTTATTATACAAATATTATTATGTGCATACAAGTTTCAGAGTTCAAGAGCTATTGACTTGGGATTCCACTGAAATATGTATGCACATATGTAACTAATAATGTTGTATAATAAACAGACATATATATATATATATATATATATATATATATATATATATATATATATATATATATAAGAATCTTCGTATGCGTGTGTTTGAATTCGTTCCATGTGAACTCGAAAACGGTTGGGTCAATTTTTATGAAATTTCATACGAAGGTATTTTATGCACCTGGCTGTGTTCCTAGATAGGTTTTGTAATCGGAATGTCTTCGATAAGTATCGATAATCGAAATAATCTGATGAAGAAGAAACAGGCCATTTTAACCAAAGGTAACATGATACACAGCTTAACAACACAAGTGGATTTGAGAGATTTCATTTCAACACAAGCCAAAAGCCCGAAAAATAAAATCGACAACAGTTTCTTTGATATAACAGGGACGCGTTCGAAATAAATATTTCCGTTTATAGAACAATTGAAGCATGGCGCACGTTTGTTTTTTGTTTTGTTTTTTTTTTTCATTTAAAATTTTAATTAAAGCCATTGTTTATAAAAATTACTTTATAAAATCAACAGAAGGTTCTCTACAGTGCAATGTAGACTATCGTGCATTGTGGACTAAGTCACTGTGGGGAGGCATGTGAAGCTACCTCTCGGTGCACCGCGATGGGTCCCAGACTAGAGCAGACGATCAATTGATTTGATTGAAAATGGGCAATTTCACCGATTTCGATGACAATAAAAACATGAGTGTGGAAAATTCTTTATATATATATAAATATATATATATATATATAACATATATATATATAACATATATATACATATATATATAATATATATACATATATAATATATATATATAACATATATATACATATATAATATATATATATAACATATATATACATATATATATAATATATATATAACATATATACATATATATAATATATATAACATATACATGTATATACCTATATATATAATATATATACATATATATAACATATATATACATATATATATATAATATATATAACATATATATATACATATATATAACATATATATGTACATATATATAACATATATATGTACATATATATACATATATATATAATATATATATACATATATATAATATATATATACATATATATAATATATATATAATATATATATACATATATATATAATATATATAACATATATATACATATATATATAATATATATAACATATATATATACATATATATAAAATATATATAACATATATATACATATATATATACATATATATAAAATATATATAACATATATATACATATATATAATATATATAACATATATATACATATATATAATATATATAACATATATATATACATATCTATGTAATAAGGGTTGAAATTGTCACAGTTGACTGTTCATAAGCAAACTCTTTTTAACGTATGAAACACTTTTCAGTTCATAGTAGCCCCATATATGTTGATGGTAATGGGCATTGTTTTGAACAAATATTAGTAAAATAAGTGCAGTACGCATGGTCCCCCGTGAGTGCACAGTGATCGAGGCATAAAAAGTGACTAAGTTCAGTATTTGTAGTTTTAGGCCTTAACATATGTAAATTTGAGTTCTGCATGCAACAAAAGAAATGACTATGCTCATCATTTGCCCCTCCCTCAATTTAGCTCCAAAAGTCGCCAAGGCCTTAACACATTTAAATTTGAGTTCAGCACCATGCAAAACTATTAAATAGGCATACACAGGAAATTTTGGACAAATATGGTAAAATAGTCCCAAAGTTGAGTGTTTTGATTAGCCCTAAAAGAGCCCCTGGGCACACCCGCGAGTTATAGCGAAGTATAGACAAACAAAATTATATAGAAATCAGTTAGTTACAACTTTTCAGAAAGTTTCATAAAAATCTAAGGCATCAATTTTTTTAATAAGCACAAAAGTGTCAATTTTAGCGCTTTTAACCCGAAAGGTACCCCTAAGGGGGCAACCGGAGTTTTCCTGAAAAATCCGTTTTGTTACTGTTTTACTTACATCATGTTTAAAATTTGTGCAAAATTTCACAAAATTCCAAGGGGTGGTTATTGAAAAAAAGTACGGACGGTTGAACGGACAAGGGGGAATTTACAGGTCCACCCTCCTTTTGTCGGGGGACCAAAAAAATACACAAATGAGATAGTATAATACGATATTCGGTCTATGACATACTAAATACACACAAAATTTAACATGCGTTATATTGGATACGAGAGCAAGAGACTCGAGTTATGCTCTAGCGTGATTGGCTGGCGATTACTGCTCGCTGAATTCGAATTATGATCGTCGTAATGGCAGGTGCGTATGCGATCGCGCTTAAAAGGGTTAACACTGAAACTACCTGTCACCGCTTTTGTTACGGCAGGTGATATATCTGCTTTGAAATTTGACCGAAGGACGAGCTCAGGTGGCGCAGTTAGTCGGTTATTCTATTCTTCGTATGCCAAATACACGATTGCAACCTCTCCAGGTGATAGATGATTGAGATATATATATATATATATATATATATATATATATATATATATATATATATATATATATATATATATATATATATATATATATATATATATATATATATATATAAAAAAGTAAACCGGGAGAATTCAGGTTGATCGAGTCTAAAACCAGTAGGCGAGGGATTTTCATAAACAAGAAACTTTAGTGTACTATGCGGCGTTCACTTCTTTGTTGCTTTAGAGGGGCGGGAGTAAATGAATCCAAGATAGAAACTGCGGGAAAATGCCATCGTTGTGATCTATGTCTGTTTTAATTACAGCTGTGTGATACTTATTATAATGGATATTTTGTGCGAGTGTGTGACCAAACATCGGAATATTATGGTCGTAAATAAAACGAACCTACATTCACATATAGGTTACTGACAGCAATCGTTTAAGGCTTTCTTGCAATGTTCAACAATGACTACTGTCATTGGTTTCATGCAGTATCTATCTCGTCTTAATCTATAGTCTATAATTAAAAAAACAATGTTATATATATATATATATATATTTAAAGGAGATTAGAATAATAGTCTAAAGAGCTAAGTGTATTTTAATGTAATAGTGAAATTACTAGTTTAATTAAAATACAGGAAATGCTCGTTGTAATTTAGATATATAATAAGCTCGATAGTTAAATGTCCTAGAGCTAATTCAATATTAAGTAATGTGATTTATAATTTAAAAGTTTTAAAATTTTTAAAATTTAAAAATCAAAATTTAATTAAATTAAAAATCAGTTTCATAAGAAGGAACAACAACAAAGTCAATTATCTGTACGATCGTTTCGGAAATCCGTGCTTTTTATTTGTGGTATACATGAAGTCACGTAGAATAATTATACATAGTTTTTTTGGTAAGCACGGTCTCCTCATCAGCAAATTTAGGAGGATTTCTATTGAATTGAAAAGACACCAAAAATAAACCTAGCATTAAAAGTAAGGCAGATGAATCTGAAAAATTGAAGTAAAAGGTTTGGATATAAAATTTATAAGAAAATTAATAAGGAAATTGGTATAGGTTAGAGATAGAAATGAGTAGAAAAAAAATATATATTTTTGAATTTACATAATAAATTTGATTTAAAAATATATAGATATATAATTACCTTTTGGTTTTTCTTTTTTTGAAATCAGGAACTGTATTTAAAGTAGTCATTTAGATGTTTGCTATAGCTTTTTATTTTATTGAATGATGAATTTTAAAAGGGCGACGCTCGTGCAGTAAATTGTTTCCGTTAGCGTATTTTGATTTAGAGACGCTACAGTTAATATCTATAGAGAGAGAGTTTTTTTTTTTTTTTTTTTTTTTTTTTTTGCAAGTTTTTAAGGGGAGATAATTGTCATGGCTTTATTTATTATTTGATTTACGAGTCTAAGGGCGGTAATTGGTTTAACTTAATTTATTAAAAAAAAAAAAAAAAAAAAAAAATCCATTTTTACTAATGAGTAATTTTTAATGATTTAAGGTGGTTTATATTTATTAAATTTAAACCAACGTTTATGATTACACGATAGAAGCTCGTGTCTTGAATTTACTAGTTTGGTTGTGCTTTTTATATCTTCATATTTTAAAATTTTTACGGTTTCTTTTGTACATAATGTACAAAATTTATCTCCTGGTTTATATGATTTGCAAGTCTCAATTATTTGCCATTTTAAGTTGAAAGAAATATTGCTATTTTTTAGTTGCCAAATATAGTTGGATAGAGTAGTTTGGTTTGATAGAGAGTTATTTTTAAAAGAATGTTTGTGCGTTGAAATTCTATGTTTTATTGGGCCAGATGTGGAACCAATATATATTACCTCTTGATTATTATGATTATTTTCCGTTAGGTCTATTGTTGGATTATAATGTGGTGGGTTGGTTAATAATTGATCGGTAGATTGATTTAAGTTGGTGTTATTATTTAATTCGGTAGTTGAGTTATGGCTGTTGATAGGTTCTTGTATATTTGGAGTTTTTGATACTGTGCAGCTATAGATAACATTTTTAATTTTACATGAGCCTTGTAGGGGACATTTATTTTTTCTTCTACAGTTACAGTCCGATGTATTTTGTATAGTTGCATTTTGTAGTTTATTAATTTTATTATTATTAGAGCTAATTATTTTCTGATGAAGGTTAGGCATAGTAGAGTAAGAGACTTTAATTGTGTTTTTATTGAAAATCTTATTATATCTATGGGGGGCTTTAAAGTTCTTATCTAATATTTTAAAAAATTCTCTAGCTATGTTTGTTTCTAGGTTTTTGGAATACGGGGGGTTGAACCATAGGATCTCCTTGTGTCTATTCTTACGTTTGCGGGTTTTAGTTTGTTGTTTATTTATATTATTATCTAATATTTGTAGTTTGGTTTTATCTTTTTTTGTCTCCTGGTTATTTTTCTTAACTCGTATACGGGAAGACATTGCCATATTATATGTTATTACGCTCTTAATAGGTTTATTTTTAATGCAGTTTATGTTTCTATCATTTTCATTTATGAATTTAATTTGTGAATTATATCCAGAGTTTTTAAGGGCTTCATTATAGTATTTTTCATTTTTGGTAAATATTGATTTAGTAGAAGACAGTCTAGAAATTCTTAGAGCGATATTGGGAACTATTGATTTTAATATTGATTTAGGGTGGTTTGATTGATTGTGGACATATAGAAGTGATTGGTTAGGTTTATGGTATGGTTCAAAGGTAGAATTTTCAAGATTTAAGGTTATGTCTAAGAAATTAACAATTTTTTTATTAGGGTCGATTTTTATACTAAGTCCATAATTTTTAAATAATTTATGTAGAGCTTTAATTGCATTTTCATAATTTTTATTAGTAGAATTCGTTATGAAAAGTGCATCATCTCTATATAGCCCTCCTTCAAGTTTGAATTGTTTATGGAGTATACAATGTATTTCATTTAAAAGGAAAAGGCCAACTAGATCAGTGACCTGAGTCGAGTCCGTCGATCCCATTAAAATGTTGAAGTGGTTAGGGGTATTTTTCCTGGTCCAATATTTATTATCAAATGTTATTAAAGACTGTCTAGCTATAAGTATTAGTTTAGTTTCGTCTTGAGTTATATTAGTTAATTTTCGTGCCATTAATAGAGATTTATTAAGTAGGATAGGTGATATAGATTGGTAATATGATTCAATGTCAAAAGAAAGAAATTTAATATTATTTTTATTTTGAATATTAGAAAACCAGTCGATTACTTGGTTTGAAGATTGCCATAGTGGGTATTTTATTATGGATTTAATTTTGGGGATAATTCTATCTAATATGTTTTTACTAACCAGTCCTATATCTGATTTCGAGGGGCAAATGAGTCTAATAGTAGGGTTGATATTGAAGCTGTGTTTGTGGTCTTTTAAAGTAAATCTCGGGGTACCTGGTACTGTTATTTCTGTGTATTTATCTATTTTAAGTTTAGTTAAAATGTTTTTTGCATCATTATTTATTTTATTTAGTGCTGATTTATTAGTAGTTTTATAATTTTTATTAAGTTCTTTATATATTAGATTTTTATATTGTATATAGTCCATTGTGTAGAAATTTCCAGTTTTATCTGCCGGTACTATGAGTTTATTTTGGTGGCTTGTAGAAATAGATTTTGAAAATTTATTTATTTTTTTAAGTGTTGGAGTGATATATTTTTTATTTTTCTTAAACTTAATATTTTTAATCAGGTTGATTAAGTCATTTTCAAAATTTTCAGTGTCTATGTTTCTCTTAGGGTTTTTGTATGCTTTTAGTCTGTAGTATTTCGCTGCTTTTCTTTCTTCATTGTCTTGTCTGAGGATAGTTTCTTTTATTTCTCCAGGTTGGTGGTGTATTGGTTCTGTGGTTTCACTTTGGTAATTATCAAAATGGTAGGCTTTCCATCTCAAGTTCCTTATAAATGTATTTATACTTGTAGGAGATAAATTTTGTACATTATGTACAAAAGAAACCGTAAAAATTTTAAAATATGAAGATATAAAAAGCACAACCAAACTAGTAAATTCAAGACACGAGCTTCTATCGTGTAATCATAAACGTTGGTTTAAATTTAATAAATATAAACCACCTTAAATCATTAAAAATTACTCATTAGTAAAAATGGATTTTTTTTTTTTTTTTTTTTTTTTTTTTTAATAAATTAAGTTAAACCAATTACCGCCCTTAGACTCGTAAATCAAATAATAAATAAAGCCATGACAATTATCTCCCCTTAAAAACTTGCAAAAAAAAAAAAAAAAAAAAAAAAAAAAAACTCTCTCTCTATAGATATTAACTGTAGCGTCTCTAAATCAAAATACGCTAACGGAAACAATTTACTGCACGAGCGTCGCCCTTTTAAAATTCATCATTCAATAAAATAAAAAGCTATAGCAAACATCTAAATGACTACTTTAAATACATTTCCTGATTTCAAAAAAAGAAAAACCAAAAGGTAATTATATATCTATATATTTTTAAATCAAATTTATTATGTAAATTCAAAAATATATATTTTTTTTCTACTCATTTCTATCTCTAACCTATACCAATTTCCTTATTAATTTTCTTATAAATTTTATATCCAAACCTTTTACTTCAATTTTTCAGATTCATCTGCCTTACTTTTAATGCTAGGTTTATTTTTGGTGTCTTTTCAATTCAATAGAAATCCTCCTAAATTTGCTGATGAGGAGACCGTGCTTACCAAAAAAACTATGTATAATTATTCTACGTGACTTCATGTATACCACAAATAAAAAGCACGGATTTCCGAAACGATCGTACAGATAATTGACTTTGTTGTTGTTCCTTCTTATGAAACTGATTTTTAATTTAATTAAATTTTGATTTTTAAATTTTAAAAATTTTAAAACTTTTAAATTATAAATCACATTACTTAATATATATATATATATATATATATATATATATATATATATATATATATATATATATACTAGCAGATGTACCCGGCAGTAAACTTAGCGTTAAATCCCTTTAATAAAATAAAGTTTTTAAAAAAAAAAATGGAAACTGAGATGCAGGCATACGAGTATCGTTTTTTTTTTTTGTTTTTTTGTTTTTTTTTTTTTTCTAAAAGGTTCACTTCTTGTAAGTAATAAAAATAAAATACTCGAGCTGAAATCGAAACCAAAACCTAAAGACAGTGAGCCCAAGTACGATACCTATTAGGCTAGCTTGCAACGTGCATTCGCAGTTGTAAAATAGTTGACAAACGGCGAAGAATCCGATAGCCCCTCCTCCCCCGCCGTACTAATTTTTCAATTTTTACTCCTTAACTGCCCTTGGGGAGGGGACTGATTAAATAGTTTTCCACGTGTCTGAATACTTTATATACCCAATTTCAAGTCTGTAGATCAAAAATTTGTTGAGTGCATAGATTGAGAGTTGTCTTCACATACAAATTCTCAATTTATATATATATATATATATATATATATATATATATATATATATATATATATATATTCGTTGAAGCAATTGTTATTAAAAATTATTTTTTTATTTTTTCTTCATTATTTTCTTCTTTACCTTTTCCAATCTACGAATTTTTCTTTTTATATATTTTTCAAAGTTGCATAAGTTGGATCCATGTGTTTGTTTTTGCATAGCGAGCGCTTTCAGCTGGAACATTTCCGTTATCCAACCGTAGATTATGTCATTAGGTTTTTGTTTTTAATTTTTTTTTATTACATTTTCACCCCAAACAAGGCAAATTGCCACTTTGGTGTAGGGGGCTACTATCAGAGGCAACAACTACTGGGGTACTATGTAGGGATTTGGGCAGAAAGATGTCGTTTACACTTGAACTTCTGCACGTCAGTACAGTTGGGGAAGCAAGGACCTGGAATGGAATTCCAGAGTCTAGCGGTTCTTTTGAGTTGGCCATGTGCCTAAGTTTTTTGTTCATCGTTGATTTTGACTGTATTTTTTACCATGAATAAAAGATTTAATATCTCAAAGTGTAGTATCTGTTCCGGCAGATACTGCAGGCAAAGACCATATGTGGGGGCGACCCCACATATAAGACCTTGGTCAATGTAGGGGCAACCCTTCATACCAATTGTCACTATCCAGCCCCCCTACTCCCCGGGGAGTTGGTCCCCATTTCCCCTTCACTCCTCACTTTAAAAATCGGCCTTGTGCCTAATTTGCTCAGTGGGGGAGCAAATAAATACCTCAAACTGTAGTATCAGTTCTTCAGGCGCTACACTTCAATTTCTTGTTCTCTGTTAGTGGAGAAGAAATCCTTCACGATTGAGACAATTTTTTTTCTTCCTTTTCTCCACATTAAAAAACGACCCTGGTGTCTGACTCTATCCCGTGGGGAGGCATTGTAAATAGGAACCTAAATGACATAATTTGCCTGAGGATGACGAGTTGAAGTTTTCCAGTCAAAAGCGCTCGCTGTGCAAAAACAAACATATGGACCCTGGACCCAACGTATACGTTTTTTATAAAAAATATAAAAAAAGAAATATTCGGAGATTGGAAAAGTTAAAAAAAGAAAATAATCACACAAAAGAATCTCGTGCTTTTTAAAAACATTTGCCTATATATATATATATATATATATATATATATATATATATATATATATATATATATATATATATATATTGGAGGGAAAATACTGGAATACTGTTTGGTTTGGTTGTTTAACTTTACGGCATTTCAATCCTTTTCTGATTTTATGTTTCTGAATTTTTGAGATGAGGATTGGATATTCGTATTATTTGGATTCATCGGATTACTGTTCTTATCTTGAGTGTGATTTTTACAAAGTTTTGGTCGATGTAATCTCCGACCTTCTTCAGGTGTATCTTGTCGAACTCGGGAATTTGGCTGACGGACTGAGAACATTCTACCTACGTAAAATAAATAAAGTGTTCTGTCCGAAATTCCCTCCAAATTCTCGAGTTCGACAGGATACACCTGAAGAAGGCTGGAGATTACATCGACCTTTTTCTTTTTCTTTTTTTTAAGTTATTTAATATCAAATTTGTTAATTTTGTTAAACGTTTTTATCCTATAAGTTCTTTTCCATTGAAATATTTAACCATGGTGTTTGGTTTGGGTGTTTTGTTTTAAGGCATCTCAACCCTCTGTTGATCTGTTGAATTCCAACAGCCGATCAGTTTTGTAATATTTTTTTTGCCTCAAGTTCTTTATAGCTTCGAATATTTATTCACCACGTTTGGTTTAGTTGTTTTGTAGATGAAAATTGTTTGTTTTTATATATTTATTTAATTATTTTGCAAAATATGGTTACTTTTTACAATGGAAAAACAATAGCATCAATGTTTGCTGCATTTTAGGTCAGGAAACCGGTATCTACAGACTGCCTAATCTGGTAATACCATATAAATTCATTCCAAAAGAAAGGCATCGTTCTATTCATTGTATAATGATATGTTTTCTTTGTTTTTTATTATTATTTCTCGCGCGATTGATACATCTCAAACTAGAATGTTTAAAGAAGAAAAAATCGTTTTATAAAAACTTTTAAGCCAAGATACACTTTCTACTTTACACAATGTTAAACACAAATTCAGTTTAAATGTAGAGAATCTAGCTCCCCACAAAACGATCGGTCTGAATTGTAAACAAAATAAGCTGTATTGTCCTTTCCCTCGCGAATGTGCGTGCCACATGCCAAAGACGGGTATAATCCCGAGATTATTCAATCTATTATATCTATAAAAGTGAACCTGTCTGTGTGTGTGTGTACATTTTCCTACGAAATAACTCTGTAAATTTTCAGTCTACAGACTCGAAATTTAAGATACAGGGTACTGAGATTTGGGAAAATCTTTGTAATCTGTTTCCGGTCAAAGATTTGGCTGTTAAGGAGTCAAAATTCAACGATTTGACCTTTGAGAACTCTACCAAACTCCTCCGCCAATTTGGGTTATAAACTCATGGAATTTTAGATATGGGTTCCTTGGACATGGATTTAACTTAATAATTGGATTTGAGCCCAAAACTATAAATGTTAAGGGGTCATAATAGGGGTCAAATTTTAAAAAAAATGACTGCTTTTTTTTCTTTTTTTTTTTTTTGCTCAACATACACCTCCCAAATACCCGGGCAACGCCGGGCTGAAATGCTAGTATTGAATAAGTCAGCAAGGATTATAAAGCAGTTAGTAATACAGACAACAAAACGAAAAAGTGAGTTAAAAAAATAGCCGACAAAGTTTACCAAAGGCAGGACAAGTTACCCCTCTACCTAGCTGAAAGTTTTTTTTTAACTTATTTTAAATAGTTTACTTTAAAGCACAATTAGTAGAGAGTCATAAAAACAAAAAAATACGGTTGACATTAGACGGTCATCTGAGCAGTCTTGATAATCGCTCAGAAATAGAAAATTTAAAAAAAAACATGCGGTGACATCCACTGGGTGAGTTTCTAACAGTATTTTTTTTTTTTTTTTTTCAATTTTCGTTTTTCGGGCGATTATCAAGGTTCTCCCTTTAGGTTTTATGGCAGCTATGATCATTTTCCATCCTAACAAAACAGAGTGAGCACACGCATCGTTTTGAATCGGAAAACGCTTTAAAATAAGTTAAAGCGCAAAAACTAGTCCAGATAAGTAAGAACGTAACTAATCTTGCCTTTGGTAATATTTATTTGTTATAACCAGAGTGAGACAAAAGTAGAAGCAGACTTCAAAGTTGTGTAAATTGAAAAGAAAAACAGTTTGAACACTTGCGTTGGTTAATAACAGTTCATTTTCATTAACATAATCTAATTTATAAAACTCACTATGTCCGTCCGTCTCCATATTTTTAAACTCTATCTCCTCCGAAACGAAAAGTGGCAGCAGAGCGGTGCTATGGGCTTCAAACGATTCAATTTTTTTATGAATCGTTCTTTCATGGGTCTTTAAGCGGTTAAAATAGTTTTTAAGGGATCAAAAAATGGGTAAAAGTTGAAAACATCGTTATAAATGTTGCACATTAATCTTAGTTTATTTTTAATCAGTTCATATGCGTGTCACGTTAATACAGTGGTAACGTCACTAGCTTTGAATGTTACAGTTTTGCTTTCGGTTTCGATTCTAGCTGATGGCACCCAAAATACTTTCTTTTTTTTTTTTTTTTTTTATTTTGAAGACACGACTCTATAATAATATATACAAAACATAGACAAATTAAAATATATTTACGCGTATTTTACGACCGCGCAAAGCCGGGCACCCTAAACCCCCTCCCCCATGCTAGTTAATTAATATAATTGTCTTATTACATATAGGTGTACGTATACGTGATCTCCAAATAAATGTTGGGGGGGAGGGTTATTGCCTACACTGCATAATAACAGTTCATTTTCATTAACATCTTTCGCCAATCTTTCACGAAAAACACCCGTCTAGCTGAATCCACTGTGAAAAATTTCCCCCACTCTATATCTGTGCCTAAATCAAAACGCGGATTCCATGAACAAAGCTTCTTTCTTAGAACTGCACGCCTGTGGAACTCTGTACCGTCTGCCTGCTTCCCTCCGGACTACAACTTGGATGTCTTCAAGTCCAATGTTAACAAATTCCTAATGAACCGCCCCCTTAAGTAAACACTTCAGCAAATCTCCTCACTAACGTAGTGTACTTGCAATAACCCTTATCCCTGAGTGGCTTCCGGGCCTTGATAAGTGGTGATCACTGTGTAAAAAAAAAACAAAAAAAAAAACATAATCTAATTTATAAAACTCACTATGTCCGTCCGTCTCCATATTTTTAAACTCTATCTCCTCCGAAACGAAAAGTGGCAGCAGAGCGGTGCTATGGGCTTCAAACGATTCAATTTTTTTTATGAATCGTTCTTTCATGGGTCTTTAAGCGGTTAAAATAGTTTTTAAGGGGTCAAAAAATGGGTAAAAGTTGAAAACATCGTTATAAATGTTGCACATTCATCTTAGTTTATTTTTAATCAGTTCATATGCGTATCACGTTAATACAGTGGTAACGTCACTAGCTTTGAATGTTACAGTTTTGCTTTCGGTTTCGATTCTAGCTGATGGCACCCAAAATACTTTTTTTTTTTTTTTTTTTTTTTGAAGACACGACTCTATAAGAATCTATACAAAATCTAGACAAATTCAAATATATTTAAGCGTATTTTACGACCGCGCAAAGCCGGGCACCCTAAACCCCCTCCCCCATGCTAGTTAATTAATATAATTGTCTTATTACATATAGGTGTACGTATACGTGATCTCCAAATAAATGTTGGGGGGGGGCGGTTATTGCCTACACTGCAAAATGCTCGGATTATATAAACAGCAAGAAATCTCAGGGAGTAAGATAAAATTTGTTTTATAAAAAGATCGAGGAGGACTGAACGGCTCGTTTCACGGTGAAATTAAAGGATATTCTTTCGCAGGGTTATGAGTGTATGCGTGTGTGTGTGGGGGAGGGTGTGCGTGTGTGTGGGGGGGTGTATGCGAGTGTGTGTGTGTGTGTGTGTGTGTGTGTGTGTGTGTGTGTGTGTATGCGAGTGTGTGTGTGTGTATGCGAGTGTGTGTGTGTGTGTGTATGCGTGTGTGTGTGTGTGTGTGTGTGTGTGTGAGGGGGTGGGTTCATTCTGATTATCTGTCCGATTCAAAAAAAAAAAAAAGAAGGATTTTTCCAGGGGCACGGGAGGGGGGGGCGCAAAAATAAAAGTACAATCTCACCCCTTCTCTCTATCTATCCGGCACCTCTTCCCCCTCTATCACCACCGAGTAGCGATGTCCCCTGTCAAGCAAATACGCATCCGTGTGTTCGCTTCAATTTATTCAAACAAGAGGAATAAAGACAGAATTAAGAAATGCCTATTGTTGCTTTGTTGTCAAAGTCCAGGATGAGGAAGGAGGGAAGAGACGGGTTTAGCAAGGAGAAGGAGGAGTAGGAGCAGAAGAAATACCCCTGTCTGGCCCCCACTTTCCCGAAATAAATAAAAGGTGTCGATCGATGGTGGGGCACAAGCGGGGTCGAGATTGGCACAACAAAACAGATGGTAGTGAAAATTGGAAATGGATTGGTGCCCAGTTTTTGGGTAAGGGGGTGAAATTATCGTAATTAAACTATTTCCATTTTATGGTCAATTGGTCAAGACTTCAACCTGTAAAAATATTTGTTCGTACTCGCTGTCGGGGGTAAGAAAACGTAGAACAAGTGGTGGTGTGGATGGTGGTTTATAAGGTGCGATTGACCACGATCGGACACGGCAGTTGTCTAGTGGTGCCCCACGATGGTGTCAGCTGGAACAGTGTCCGGCGTCGGAAGACGTGGTTGAAGCTCGAGGAGGCGCAGAAAAGGAAATCAAAAAGGAGTGAAGGGAATATCTGGGACGGGAAAGCTTGATACGGTTGTTATTGTCCAAATCGAAGTCTCCTTCCGCTTCACGCGATACGAAATAATCTGCCGTTTCCCGTGGAGCTTATTCACAGTTTTAAGGATCGACGCAACAAAGTCTGGGATGTGTTAATAATAGCAAAAAAAAAAAAAAAAAAAAAAATAGCGAATGACCTAAATACAAATTATCTTCTTTATTTACGTTATTCAATTAATTACTACATACCACTCCTTCCCACACTGTCCATTTATCTACACGCTGCTTTAAGCACTACTCATCTGCACCCTTCCCACCACTATCTAAAATATTCAGTAAATATATATGTAGTTATATTTAATATATATTTTTTAACAGAGTCGGTCCGTGCATAAACGTGAATATGTATATATGATTGGCAAAGTATTCGACTATTTAATTTATTAGAGACTATCTAATATAGGCACACACACACACACACACACACACACACACACACACATATATATATATATGCAATTTGTCTTTACATAAGCAGTAATTTGTTGCTAGAGACCTTTTCAGGTAACAATACTTATTTACGAAAGCGGAATTCGGCTGGTGCAAATAAGCATTGTTGCTGAAGAGGTCTCTAGTTGCTAAACACTAGAAGACCGAAACATGCTCATGACTGTGTAGCAACAAATTACTGTTTATGTAAAGACAAATTTAAAATGTAACTTTCTGTACTTCCGTATTGAGCACTCTCGTATTAACCTCGTTATATTTCATTGGTTATCCTACTTCTGAAAAATAGCAACCTCAAATTATATAACTTTAGCTGATTATTTTATCTTTGTACGCTTAATCATTAAACTGAGTGAAATCGTCAAATACACCTACGCTATATTTCTTTCTTGTACAGGTCCGTACGCTAATATTTTACTAGTGTGTATACACACACACATATATGTGTGTGTGTGTGTGTGTATACATATATATGTATGTGTATATATATATGTGTGTGTATACATATATATATGTATGTGTGTATACATATATATGCATGTGTGTATATATATATGTGTGTGTATATATGTGTGTGTGTATATATATATGTGTGTGTATATATATATATATGTGTGTGTGTGTATATATATATATATATGTATGTGTGTATATAATTATATGTATGTGTGTGTATTATATGTGTATATGTATATATATGTGTGTGTGTGTATATATATATATATATATATATATATATATATATATATATATATATATATATATATATATATATATATATATTGTTTTTAAACTTCCCAACTCGCATTTAGGTAAACATGCACTTTCTTAAATAATTGAATTCATTCAAAACTTATCTTAAAAAAACAAAACAAATAACATCCAAGTAAATCGCGATATAACCAAACAGTCATGCGAGGTGGACGAGCGGGTTAAGAGTTTAGGCTCATTACTGTGTGGTCCTGACTTCGAATCTCGCTAGCTACTCTGATGAGTCGTAGATGACGAAATACGTGTCAGTGGATAATTATTTTTTTAAAAACAATATATATGCCGCTCTCCATGTAGGGGTACCAAATTGGTTATAGGAAAAATTATTCCCAACTCGCATTTAGGTAAAAACGCACTTTTGTAAATAATTGACTTAATTCAAAACGTATCGCAAAAACAAATAACCTCTCTCTCTCTCTCTCTCTCTCTATATATATATATATATATATATATATATATATATATATATTTCTGTTTTGAAATCTCGTTAAGTTAGTATTTAATTTTTTTATAGAAAGCCAAAACGATGTTTCTTTTTCTTTAAATAAATATATAAAGATATATATATATATAAATATTTAAAGTATATATATAGATATATAGATATATATTTAAAGTGTATATATATGTATATATATATTTAAAGTCTATATATATTTATATATATATATATATATATATATTTAAAGTGTGTATATATGTATATATATATATTTAAAGTATATATATATATATATTTATATATATATATATATATATATATATATAAATTAAGAAAAGTGAAATACAATAAATCTACTGGTGTGCAAATCCAGTGATTATTGGTCTTACAAAATATTAATGGATGTAATTTTTTATATAAGACTATCCCAGCTAAATACAATTGCTCAATATACTAGATAGAGCAAATAAATTTTAAATTCACAAATTTTAAATTCCTAAATTATGATATATATATATATATATATATATATATATATACACGCACACATCTTTACTTACATATAAAAAAGCACTTTGTCTGTGTATGTAGGAGAGAAAGAGAATTCCCTATATACTTCGAAACGGCCGATCCGATTTTTCTGAAATTTTACACAAATGTGTCTGGGAGTTTTCTAATACAGGTTTTTTTATCGTAATACTTTCGGTAAGTATCGATAATCAAAAAACACACACAAGCAGAAGAGCCCGGTGTATAAAATCAACAGTAGGCTCTTTGAAAAGATATGGGCGCGTTCGAAATGAATTTTTCTGTTCAGAGTACAATTGAACCATGGTACTTGACTTTTGTATTTAACTTTAATTTAACTTTCTGACCAGAGCAAGCAAACACTCAATTTGACTGATAAATGGGTGATTTCATCGATTTCGATGACAATAAATGTATATAAAATGTGGAACATTCGTTAGTCTTCATTCAATCCCGGGCAACGTCATGTCTTCCTGCTAGCTTATATAATATAATAATTTGTTGCTAGAGACCTTTTCAGGTAACCATACTTATTTACGAAAGCGGAATTCGGCTGGTGCAAATAAGCATTGTTGCTGAAGAGGTCTCTAGTTGCTAAAAACTAGAAGACCGAAACATGCTCATGACTGTGTAGCAACAAATTACTGTTTATGTAAAGACAAATTTAAAATGTCTTCCTGTTAGCTTATATAATATAATATATATATGCAATTTGTCTTTACATAAGCAGTAATTTGTTGCTAGAAACCTTTTCAGGTAACCATACTTATTTACGAAAGCGAAATTCGGCTGGTGCAAATAAGCATTGCTATATATATATATATATATATATATATATATATATATATATATATATATATATATATATATATATATAAAGTTTAGTTTTGTTGCTATATATATATAAAGTTTAGTGGTTAAATTTAAATTCTGAAAATCAAAATATAGACACATATATTCGAGTTAAGAATTTATTGTTTGACAAAAGGAATATATAGACGGGGGGGGGGCTATATTAATTTCCTTAATCCGTGTATTTTCAATAATGGCTCATATCATCAGAGGAAATGAAATGCGGTCAGCAAAATGTTCAGCTGCGAAAAGGCACGCATTTTGCTTTTCAGCACAAATATTGAAAATAGTTTTTTGGGTAGTGTCTTATCTCGCTTATATATATATATATATATATATATATATATATATATATATATATAATGTAAATTAGCTTGTGTGTATGTCTTGTGTTTTGAGTACACGATCCATTCTAGGTTGATCTCTTGCTTTCAAAATGGCGCCAAATATTAAATACACTTACAGCTTTACTGGCGTCGAAAATCTCCCTGGCGACTGACATCATCAAATCTCACAAAAGCGGAAATGAATAAAAATTAGTTACCCCAGTTACAATTTCCAATTTTCCTTCTCTTTCTTCCATTTTGCTTGTTTAATTAATCTTAATTAGCCACGTTCATTGGAACATTTTCATGATACTAGCTGAAGTATAAGCTTAATTTGGATGAGAGATAAGTTGATATGTCTCGCGAAAGGGATATATTTATTGCAATTAGCTGAGTGCTCGTCAGTAATAATCACATATGTCGCTTAACTAAACAGGTATTCGTGGTCGGAGCTAGTATATCTTCAAATGTGAAGCTTCCAGCGTATCTTCTGACGCCACAATATTTATTCATGTAAATATGTATAAAACACATGAAATGTAACACAGGACCAAACAATGAAGGAGGTTGACTTTTGGCCTAATTAATTGTTGTGGCCCTGGAAAGGTCACTAAGGAAAACACGAACATGGAGATGGGTTAGAAAAGGTAAAATATATTAAAACAAAAAAAAAAACATCATATACAAATAGCAACCGTTGTAGTAAGTACCGCCAAGATGGAGGACTATGGAAGTACACTGACCACCCGAGAATCATAACTAGGGCTGTTACAAGAGAACATTCTTTTCATTGTTTTGACTCTCGGGTATATATCCAACACAGTTAATCAACCGAGAACCACATCTCTCTATATAAAAACATATAAAATATTAACGGATAAATACTCAAGATCCAAAACAACGAAAAGAATATTCTCTTGTCATAGCTCTAGTCATAACTCTCTGTTAATTTATACAGTTTGGAAGAGTTCATCTTTAATGCATGGGTGAGTCCTCACAAAGCTAACGTATATTTTAACTTTACTAGTCACAAGCACCAAAACAAAATCTCCCTATGACTTACCTAAAATACAAAATGACAATATATCCATGATAGAGAAAGAAATATTTTATGTACAACAAAGAAATATTTTATGTACAACAAACATGAATGTTTACAATGAGGAAAAACTGTTAGTATCAGAACATCCACCCCCTCACTAGAGACTGTGACAGATATGTTGTCAGTCGAAAAAAATATCAAAAAAAAACTTTATTTCCAAATACCTCTTCAGAAAGTACACAAGTGGCCCCGCATCTCTGACAAAACAGCGAATCCGTCACCTAATTGGTTGATTGGTTGTTTTTGTTTTACGGCATATCAACCCTTTTCAGGTTATTTAATGCCGAATCCAGTGATTTTGAAGAACAATTTTTTAATAGAGTATATTTTTTTAAAGTCGGTTTCTATTTAACCCATAGTTGGAAGCCTAACAGGTACTACCACCCCAGGTCAGAGTGGACCTAGGAGCAATGGGAATTAAAGGGTGGATCCACACTCCCCAAACCCCGCAAGCTGGGGCCTAACCATCGGATATAGGTTAAGGTCATATCCAGGACCGTTACCTAATTGAGGATGGGGGTTATCATCCAAAAAAAAAATGAGGGCAAAAAAAGAGGGGGTTATGACATCATCCATACTCTAAGTTTTAAAAATGGAAAAAATAAATTAAGAAATACCCTACTCTCATCCTGACTGGGTCAAAAAATAGGTCAATCGTTTGGGCTACCTCATATCCTCTATCTAAGCTACGTCACTTCCAAGCCGGTCTACCAGCCAATCATATTCTTGTAAGGAGGAACTCGGATGTACTCATTAATTAGGTCATGTCTAATCTTTAACTCAATACGAGACAGTAATTTGCGCCATTCATTTTGGCTGCTCGGTCCGATCGCTAATAAATGCTAATCTTGATTCCAATCCTAACAATCAAACCGACAGAAACTAGATCATTTCAGTGACCTTTTATCTGTCATACTTAGGCATTAGTTCTGGGTAATTCTAGAAGGTCCATCATCTCAGGCCTTGCCTCCCGTCTCTTGGGTAGAGTAAGTTTATTGTTTACTGTCCGAGACGCCCCGAACGGGGAATATCGACAGAGCTGTTTAGGTAATTTTTACGAAGCCATAATGTTTCTGTTTTAGAAGGTGCGAGCTTAACTCTATCCACCTTGTGTCACATCTCCGAAGAAAGTGAATAACAGAGATGCATTTTTTAATATGGCCGTGTAAAGAAATCTATACAATAATACGCTAAGCAATTTATGTTTGTGCGTACGTACATTATCACCTTATACACATTGTATGGAGTATTTTTGCGCCATTTGGGCTGATACATATGCTGCTAGACTCTCATTCTTAAACAGGGTTCAAAAGAGAGTCACCAACCTAATAGGTCCCCCACTATCAGCTAGGCTTCAACCTCTGTCCATCAACGAAATGCTACATCTCTCGCCTGTTTTACAAATATTTTAATTATAGGTGCTATGTAAAACACTAAGCCCTCGTACCCCTTCGACATAATTACCCTCGACAAACCCGACACGCAGCAAAATTCCC